>NW_028248140.1:0-112990 GCF_964263255.1 Lissotriton vulgaris | reverse complement strand
TGTTAATTTACAACACGGAGGAGCAATAAGCGCTCTAGCCCTGAAAGGAAAGTAGGCAAGTTTCTATTTGACTGCCTTTGATTCTTCATGTTCTGGACAGAAGCCCGTTGATTTGGAGCTGCTGACTGCAGCATCCTATTCTGCGACATTTCATTCATGCTTTGTTGCCTGTGGGGAACCATTTGTTTATCATTTAGCACAAATTCTGAATTAAGTGCATGCTCTTATTTCCAATTACCAATTTTCCTGCAGAAATAGCTAGTCTTTTTCAGTATATTAACATTTGCATTTGCTGCATTTGAATTGTTGACAAAGCCTCTACCTCTGCATTGAGAATCACTTTGGGAAAACGTTGCTCCATTCTGCACAAACTGAAAATTATTGCTCTGTACACCTACTTACTGCATACCTGAATTCCGACCTAAAACGGAACCAGAATCAAAACCAGGATCCGACATTTGCATTAATCGTTCATCATCTTATTTATCTCTATTTGGTCACTCTTGACCATGAAAGCACAATAAAAAAATACAGATTTCACACTTCAATAAAATTGTATAAAAATATCACATTAAGCTAAAATATTTTTCCCTCCTTAAATGGTAGGGTAAATTAATACAAATCTCACATTGCCTATAGAAATCCCTTGATGCCAACCAAATTGAATCTAAGCAATCAAGGGGAACCAGCCACAAAGTCAATAACATGGATCACAATGCATATTTCTTCCTTAATCTCTGTGCTTGAGTGGTAAAAATAAAAACGGCAACGCATATGAAAAGAGACTCAAGACTCTGACAACCCTCATAATGAGTTTTAAAAGATCCTCTGCTGAGAATGGGGTGAATGAGCCATTTTATAAGAGGTATACAAGGTGCAAAATAGCATAAAGTGCTTAGTTGACTGAAGTGACCTCCCATCGCATGGGCAACATGGTAATGGTGCAGGCTAGGTGCCAGCGTTAGTGAAGGCCACTAGGTAATGAATAGTGTGCATTCTTATTCGTGTAAGATCAAATTTGAGTTCTGACGCCTTTTTCCATGTGAAGTATGGCTCCATGACTTGGGTGGTTGAGAGTGGGATGTATGATTAAATGGTTCCCATATTAAGTGCTTTCATGATTCTACCATCCTCTTTATTTATAAGGAACATTTTCTTGATCTGGACCTACAGTGTGCATTAATATTACCCGGATGTTCAAAAAGGCTACTCAATTCCAACTCCTAAAAACAATTTTAAACATATTTAATCCATGGCACAGCTGTCCAATTGCTTTGCACTAGACAGTCCTCAACTATTCTACATTAAAAAGCCAACTTAGGAGAGGACAACATATAGCTCTGTAGTAAAATAGGTGTACATGAATCATTATGTAGGCTCCTGCGCTGCCCTCATACTTTTTTACCAACATATTTCCTTTTGTGGCACCTTAGTCTTCAAATGTTCAATCACTAATTTATATTTAGCTATTACAAGAGGAGATAGTTCATTATGGGGCCGAATCCTTGGTGGTTCTTCATTTGGCCAATTTGTAACCACCTTGCACTCCAACCTCAAGTCTTTAGAGATGATAATCTGAAACAACAATTCAAATAAATCCAAATTACATTTGAAATCATCACAACTCTGTCTACCTCTGTATACCACTTATCTGATTCTTCTCTAAGCTTATGTACCTCCATGCATTTCTCCCGAAGGAAATCTTGCAATCACGTTAGACTCCGAGTCACTCACACCAGCACTTTTTTCTTTATTTTCCTCTTTTTGTTTCAGCTTTCCCCCTTTCTTCCACCATTTTTCTCACCTACCTTTTAAATTCTCTGTAACCTTACTAAAATATCTAATATCTTCTTCATTATAGGGCAGTACTCTTTCTTCATTTCTAGAACCATTAATAATTTATTCCATTTCGATTTTAAGTTTGACAATATCAATGTCTCCTTGCTCATTCAGTGCTGGTACCACTATTACACTGATACTAGGACGCCGACTAACACTAAGAAGTGCATTTGTGGACAGGTAGACACTCTAGCAGATACTCTAGGTAGCACGCCATGAAACCCACTAGTACACCCATTAGCAGATACACTAGGTGGCACACCAGAACCTAATACAAATAAAGCAGAACTTGGGTCTCCAGCTTTTTCTCCTGTTGCAGCAGACTTTGATCGTCATTGTTTGGCAGTAGTCTTGAATTCAATAAATCATTTAATGAGCTATCCTCCTTATTCGAATCACTAGAAAACAATTATTTTCTTGTCTCTCTTCCTCTTTTTTGCCCTTATATATTATTTTATTTTCTGTCTCCTTCACAATCATAAGAAGCATTTCAACTTTTTCTACCATGTCCTCGTCATGCTTTATTTTCCCATTACCTTCTAGCATCTATCCAATGATTCACCTCTTTCCTAACCTACCCTTCAATAATTTCTTACAATGCTTCTCATTTGCCCCAAACTTCTACGTATTAAACACCGCAAACTGTGCAGGTTTAGGCTGTGGTGTTGCTCTATACATAACACACCTCAATCTTTCTGATATAAAAAGTATCATTCACAAGGAAATTTTATAGGTTTATTATCAGCAGTAATCTTATGTCAACAACCGAGCAATAAGCCAAGTGAGAAGACCCCAATTTATCAGCATATAACGAGTAGATAATTCTTAAGGAGGCACTTTATTTCCTTCACAAACAACAGCTGCAGACTTTTTTCAAAGCGGCACCCTTCTTGAATCAGGTTAAGTTGAGCCAAAAGAGTCACTAACCAATCATAATTACATTTCAAAATGAGGCATGAAACTCAAAGCTTCAAAGTTAAAATAAAGAAACTGTCTACCTACCGGAATACGGGAAAAGAATCCAACTTACTACGAATGAGTGTTTTCACTCATTTAAATCTTAACTTTCAGTCACACCAAGATAATTCTCTGACCTGCTCAAAGAAATGAACAACACTAATTAGTTCAAATAAAACAAGACTAATAAGAACTCAGAGGACTCTAATCTATAACCTTTTGCCGTGCCCCATGCATGTCTTCAGCAGACAAACAAAATATGGTATCTTTTATTGCTCCGAATTCTTTATCCTAGCTAAAACCATCCCAAAACTGAAAATTCTAATAAACACAATTTCAGTATTTCAGATGAAAACATTACAATTCAATTCAAATTCAATTTCAAAGTGATTGTTGTGCTGGCATGACACAGAACCAGTAACAAGGCAAAAGTCACTATGTAACAAAACAATGACTCACAATCACACAACTCATGCTGCATAACAATCCACATAACACACTCAGCACAAGCACTATTTATACTTATGTAATGCAACTTCAACCAAACTGGTACATCCAAGTGATCCTGGGAACTAACACTATGGGAAGCTAAGGATCCCCCACTTTAACAATTTAAGAAAGTGCAGATATTCTATTGAGATTTGGACTACAATTTGCACCAACTTTCCTAACCATTCTCTGCTAACAAAAACTTGACTTAACCAAAACTATATACAATTTTTAGTATTAAAAGGGCTGATTGGTTCAGTGAGGGTCGAGATGGCGGCTGCTTGAACGCCGCGGTGGCCACCCTCCCTAGCAATTAACCTTATGCCAGAATAAGCAGATGAGAGCTCCTTCGTGACCTATTAAGGAATGATACAATACAACAAAATAAAATTCAGAGAAAGGTATATATTGCTGCTAAAAGAATACAACGTTACCTGAGAGGAGGATTCAGAGTGGATTCCAGCGAAGTCAGGGAGATTGCTTCGCTGTTCCTCCAATTTACCGGCGAGGTGCTTGGCTCTTTTAATCGCTGATTGGGAGTCCGGCGTGGCTTTTCAGTGCCCCCCAAGGATCAAGTCCATGCCCCGGCCCCGACAGTGACTCTGGTCGTGTCTCAGGCTCGGAGGACAGTGGCTGGGCAGAGGACCGAAGAAGTCTCCATTCCAGCAATGGAGAAACGCAACGCGGGAGGTCCACCAGAGAGGAAGCTGATTCCACTAGCAGCAGTCTTATGCTGACTTGCTGAGAGAGAAGCTGCCTCTAATCCAGGAAATATTCTCTGGATGGTCTGTAGGACTTGGCAAGAAGAAACCTTGCCGTGCATGGGTGCTGTGAAGCAAAGCAGAGGAAGCAGAAAAGAGGGCAACTGACTCAACACTGGTGACTGTGAGGATGGATTTGTCGTTACTGTCACTATCCTATATTGGGAGGGAGGAAAGCAATCCAACACAGGGACCCATTTTTGTGTGTGAAAAAGGCCGCTTTATTGAAAACAGGTGCATATCTTAATGTTCAACCTAGGTTATTGCTTTACAAACTAAAACCTCACTATACATACATTTACTGAACCTCCATTTCCCCCCCCACCCCTACGATCCCCACATAAATCCCCCACCCTGCCGATAACATAACATTACATAACATTCCATAAGAATCCCATTACACAGTATTACAGTTCCCAACTCCTGCCCGCTAATAAAAACCTACACCCCTACCTGTCTTTCTGCAACTGTAACTACCTAAGCTCTAGTCGAAACTTAGCCTACCTGCCTAACCTTTTGCTGGCCCTGCGCACAAGACTTCCAACATTTAACTAAACACTTCTGCCAATGTGGCCAACTTTTTAACAACCCCGCCACCCAGGAAAAAGCGGGAGCATAGGCGGTGACGCCGCCTCTCCTTTATTTCTGCCCCCTGCCCTGATAGGAGTGTTTCCCAAACCACACTATACATGAAGCATCCTAGCCAGAACCTCCCTAATCTCCAGCAAATACAAGTCCATCCCCAAACGGGACAAATGGACCCCATCACTCCTAAAAAAATCCACTGTATCAAACTTAATCTCTCGGTGTGCAATCCTGGAAAACCCCAACTCTCTTCAAAACCGCATCATCTCTGAATTCAGTTTCCTTCTAGCCCTATCCCCCGCCCCAGGGTTGACGGCACCCCTCCAAACCCTGCGTGGAACAAACTCTGTCCAAATGACAGAGCACCCAGACCACTGGAGCTTCAACAGGGCCAAGTCCCTCATCATGCTTCTCATAAGGACCAAACCCTTCTCCCGAACCATGTTATTTTCCCCCAAGTGAATCAACAAAATGTCTGGGCACCTACCAGCCACCAACATACCATTCAATGTACACAAAAGTTCACTCAATAGCATGCCCCGCCCCTTCCACAAAACTTTGAATAAATCTTTATTAAAACCCAAATCTTCCCCGAAATAGCTGGCCCGTGCCTGGACCTGGGCCCACTTCACAAATGCATGTCCCATTATCCATATTGTCATCTCCCCAGGGAGAGGGACCGCAACTGAACTTGAAACAGAAAAACTGTGTGAACAGAAGAAAACACATAACTGCGCTATATCCCTCCAGCAGCGCCAAAACATATCTCCAGTAGCAGTCCAAAGACCATCATCCCAACCTCAAAATGTACCCCTCCTGGCTTCAGATGCCACCCCAATCCTGAAGGAATGCGTCCCAAATCCCTTGCTGGGCAGCCCTAGCTCTGCAAGCGCTTTACGCAGAACTGACAATAACTGAAATGCTGAAACTTTGCACCTGCCCCTGTGCGTGAAAACCCAACCTTAATAACCCCCCGACAGCTCCCTCCATCGTGCTTCCCACCTACAAGTACACGTTAAAGGGGGGGTCCACTGCTTGAAATGATACCCATTTACCCACGCCGGTCCGTGTTGGATTTACGAAGCCATATGCAAACCCGATCCTGCCGCGGAACCACGTCTCCCCAGGTAAGACCCCGAGTGTTTCTGTCCCAACACTTCTGAAAGCCCCGAAAAATGTCCACACTATCAATGTGGAAAACAGGCACGCTTCAAAACTGTCTGCACACACTGAGCACAAAACTTCCAGTACTCTAACTAGCAGGTCACATGACAAAGGCTGTTGAACGCGCACAGTTGCGCCTTGCTCCCTGGCTCACCCTTCTAACATCCGCGACCCCAATTCGCGCGGATGGAGCATAACCCCACAAAAGCTTCCCCACAAACGCAATCCCTGCCAGTTTACCTGAAATGGTCACTCTAGAGAGCCCTTTATCAATCAATTGTGATATGAACTGTATCACGTCCTCTCTCCTGTGCTCCAGAGAAACCCTCTGCCGTGCCCCCGAAGTCAAGAATTCCTGCCAGGCTAAGCTATATGCTGACCTCATGGAAGGCGCCAGGGAGCCTACAACCAGTTGTAGCATCCGGTGTTGCCTACGTACCACAACTGCCATGGCATGGGGGTTGGAGCCTTGTCTGCATCCTTGGCTAGCCCACGGAATCTCCCCCACTGTGAAAGAGACAAAGCAATTGCTATGTCATTGTCCACACCTGCACGTGTACAGCACAAAAAGCAGTCATAGATAAGCAGCGCAAAACAAACACTCTTAGCAGCTTCAATACCTGCTCGTCCCTAGCGGACTACTGATTGACAATCTCCACAACTGCCACTCCCAGGGGAAAATATTCCAGGAAAGCTATGCTCCTACCCCCGCCCCCACTCACTGGGCCACTGTTCTGCGCACCACTTCCCTTGCCAGAAGAGGCCAAAACCCTTGCTGCCGGCGGCATCTGAAAACATTTGAACATCCCATACCATGTCATATTCCCGAGCCAATGGAATGCCATTGAAATCCTGTAAAAAAACTTCCACATCCTCAAATCCTCCCTCACTCCTGCTGACAGTTGGTCATGGTGATGTGGCGGTCTCTGTCCAGACAATGCCCTACCTAGTCATCTACAAAACGTCCCCCCTACTCTCACTACTCTACAGGCAAAGTTAAGGTGTCACAACAACACATGAATCTCGCAAACTGTTATTTTGCCTCTAGCCAGCATGTCCCCCAGCAGCCCCAGCATCTGCTGCTTTTTATCCATTGGCAATCGTGCCTCCATTACTCATGAATCCAGCTCAATACCCAAAAAGGAGAGAGCCGTACTGGGCCCCATTGTGTTTTCTGTCACCAAAGGCACTCCAAATTCCCTCATGATCTCTTTGAAGCCATCCAGTGCTGCCTGGCACTCCGTTGTAGTCTGAGGTGCCAACGAAGAAGTCAACCAGATAATGCGTTACCAACTGGTGACCCATGCACCTGGAAAACAACCACTGTAGGAACGTACTGAAACATTCAAATAATGCGCAAGAGATAGAGCAGCCCATCGGTAATGCTTTTTCCATGTACCATTTACCATTGAAATGGATACCCAAGAGGTCTCAATTCTCCGGGTGGACTGGAAGCAGTCGGAAAGCCGACTTTATGTCGCATTTTGCCATCTCCGCTGTTGCGCCCGCGGTCACTACCAGTGACATGGCCACGTCACGATGAATAAGACACAGTAGCCTCAGTGTTATCAATAAAATCATTGACCAACTTGCCTTCTGGCCAAGACAGATGCTGGATTAACCTGAATTGCCCCTGTTCTTTCTTGGGGAACACTCAGACAGGAGAGACAATCCAATTTTCCAATTGTCACTCATCAAAGGGGCCCTCAATGTGGCCCTCACGCACTTCCTTGTCCAATTTGCGTTGCTCACTAGCTGACTGTAAATTGTTCGCCCATCGCTTAACCCTGTGACCCTTGTAACCTAACCTAAAAACGTCAGTAAAACTGCCCTGTAGTGTTTTCGCAGCCTTCTGATTGTCGTAACCCTGTAAGGCTGCCATTAGTTTGTCCACACGAACCGGCATACGAGCCCTTTGGCCCAGCCCCTCTAGCCCCCCGACCCCCCCGACAGACTGCTGCTGCTGTCCCCCTGTCTGGATCCCCCCATGGTGCCACTGTTGGCCCCCGACTGCTGTCCCAACACCCTAAAACAATTAACTGAGGCGTGTCTGCCTCCACATTTCGAGCAGTCATGCCTGAATCTGCAAAGTTCTCATGTGCACAGTCCTTTATTAAAATCCAAGCAGGCCCCCCGATCCTGTCTGCCCCCGTACCACCCACCCCTCCCTGGGGGGGCCACCCCTGAAAGGGCCGATAAACGAGCAGAAGCCCACTGGCCGTGAATATCGTCTTCCCTGCCCTAGCAGACCCCATTGTGTGTGGCCAGAGATCTGTATATAACTGCCCCCACTTAGCTTCGGATTCCCATGCCATGCGGGCTCTAAACTTCTCATCATACTGTGCCCATGCAAGCCCTCGCCTGTGATCTGAGCCTTTTTAATGACGTCCATGTACTTCAGTTTCAAAAGCTTTATTCGATTTGTGAACAAACCATATAAGCAAAAACACATACAGAGTACAACATGGTAAATTTAAAAAGGAACTCAATCAGTTAAAAAACCATTATAACATGATAAGATAGATTTTAGGGGCTAGACATAACCAATATTAAAAAATACTATACCAACTATTGCCCTGTGGAGCTAAATTCATTTATAATACATACTACGTTCGTTATACATAGGATATATAACACATGGATAAATAAATAAACCAATATACAGACAGGAGGCCGATGTAAAAAACAGATATCATAAGACAACGGTTTTCCTGGCAGCTGTACAATGTGCAAGAAATATATACAGACAGGAGGCCATGATAGGGACTACACAATGTCCAAGCATCAGACAATTATGGCTTTCCTGGCAGCTGTACATTTTAATATATATATGTTGCTACGAAGAAGCAAATATCCAGGTCTTCTAGAGAACTAAGGAGCTGTAAAGCATTCCTCGTAGAACGAACATTGTGTTTCAGAAAAAAGGGTTTTAAATATCTAACTCTAAGAAAATGGTAACATTTACAGAATAATAAAAAATGACTACAGCTCTGGCGGGAAGCATTGTCACAAGGGCAAACTATGTCAGATCGAGAATTCATATTGGGAAACGCAACAAGGTGGTGAACAATTCCCAAGCGTAGGCGAGTTAGGACAAACCGATGGGAATTTCTAGTAACGCCAGATAGGTAAAATTGGAAACCAGTAGGAAAATTGTAATCCCGATAGGTCGTCACGGAATGCAGCTTTTCAGACATCTTTGCTCGGCATTCTTTCTTATGGCTTAAAAACCTTTGTTTGATGTCTTTCTTTGGGATTGTAACAGCAGTTTGGGGATCAAGAAAAACATCAATCTTAAAAAGGAGATAAAACCAATGGTGAATATACTTAAGCCAAAGAATACGGGAAGAGTGATCCAGCCTGAGGCAATCAAGGATTATCTCCTGGGTAAAGCGAGTTTCCGGCTTAGCCCAAATTGAGCGCCAGAGCAACAGGGGGCGCAGCGCAGCAAGATCAGAAATAAATTCTATTCCTACTTCTTCATGGATCAATTCCACCGAGGCGGAAGGGGGTACACATAACAATTTTCTAAGAAACTTGTTTTCGTCTCTCTGCATATTTAGACCAGCACAATGGCCCCAAACCCCCGCCCAATACAATGCAGAGGACACACACTTTACATTATAGATATTCATCATATCTTTAATACTCCTCACCCCAAGTTTAGATGAGAATCTAAAAATGCTGTTGGTGTTCCTCATGGTTTTTTGGCTAATATTTTCAAACTCAGATTTCCATAACCCATTGTTGGAAAAAGTAATTTCCAAATAACAAAAAGTTTTAACTGGTGTCAGT
Source organism: Lissotriton vulgaris (assembly GCF_964263255.1). NCBI lineage: Eukaryota > Metazoa > Chordata > Amphibia > Caudata > Salamandridae > Lissotriton > Lissotriton vulgaris. Next base: position 103,400 of record NW_028248140.1, on the reverse strand, counting down.
TTATCCTTGTCAATAAAAAAGCTGGAATGTGTTTTCTTGGCTTTCGTCCCACAAGACATGGAAAAGGTTTTAGACTTGTTAACCAATAATTTTCTACTTTCGATAAATGACATAAATCTATCAATAAGGCGCTGTAGACCAATTTGTGTGCGGGATAATAACACAGCGTCGTCCGCATACAATAAAATTGGTACCGGTTTGCCTTCGATCAGGGGGGCATCAGCTTGGGATTGGCACAGTATAGAATCAATTTGATTAATAAAAAGGGAGAATAAAAGGGGAGCCAGAACACAGCCCTGGTGGATGCCCCTTGAAACTTTAAAGAAGGAGGTACATTCGCCTAGGGGACCAAAGCACACCTTACAAGACAATCTCTCGTACAGCCTAGCTAAGAAATGTACAATCTCGTTTGGAGCTCCTGCCTCTAGCAGGACCTGCCAGAGAATACGATGGTCAACCAGATCGAATGCGCTGCTCAGGTCCGCAAACATAGAAACAGATTATCATTTTTGGCTACAGTGTATTTGTTAATTAGAAGGTCTAAATTTACACACTGTTCTAGAGTCCCCATACCCTTTCGAAATCCATATTGGACCTTGGTTAAAATATTATTATCGTTTGCCCAGGTTTCCAGCCTCTGTAGCATAATACGACTCATCACCTTTACTGAGGCATCCAGTAGGGAGATAGGGCGATAATTACGTGCCTCTGATTTGCTGCCTTTCTTGAATATGGGAATAATGACTGACTGACCCCAAGAAGGTGGGGGGTCGCCCTCGGCAGCAGCATTGAAGACCCTCACTAAGATGGGTGCCCATAGATTCAATTCGCTTTTAAGTAGATCTATAGGTACTCCATCAGGGCCCGGGGCCTTTCCTCCTTTGCTATTTGACAGACCTTCATAAACCTCTTCGAAGCTAATTCCCAAGGGTAGGGGCATCCAAACTGGGGCAGCATGAGCCAAATTTTCTAGGGGCCTGTCTTCAGGGTTAAAAATATTGGAAAAATGTTCGATCCAGGCGTTACATGTTACATAGGATGTTAATTCAGGAATACCCTCTGTGTTTAAGAAGGGACTGTTTATAGTCTCCCAATAAAGTGTACTGTTTTGGGTTGCGGCTGCTTGGTTAAGATTGTCCCAAGCTGCTGCTTGCAGAGCCTTTTTCCTATTAGGAAGAGCCTCCTTATATTTAACACGCAGGCTTTTGACGATGATAAAATTGCGTGGTTTAAGGGACAGAGCCTTTTTAAGTTCTCGTAGAGCCAGGGAGCAGGGTTTATCGAACCATCCTAGCCTAGCTACTCTAGTTTTAGTTTGTTGCTTTGTAAATGCATCTTCTATAACTATGTTAATCCTAATGTAGTTTAGTAACAGATTAGCCAAATTAATGTCTTCTCCTAGACAATAGGAGATCTCGTTCCTACATTTTCCCACAATCTCCTTGAGTTTTATCCCGGGATCGATTCCAGCCCATTTAATTCTAGGGCCATTCGGTCTCGTGGGTACTATATCTGTGGGACAGAATTCTTTATTGGGTATCTTAGGTCCCCAGCCCAATAGGGTTAAACAAATGCTGTTATGATCACTCAGGGATTCTTCCCTAACCCTCAGGTTGGTAAAGTCACTAGTGGTAGACAATAGGATATGATCAATATTAGTATTTGCTTGTCTGCCTGTAAAAGTAGGACAGATATTATTGGTATTATTTCTATTGCAACAAAGCAAGTCAAGATCAAATTTGGCCATCATATTATTTAACAGGCTTCCGTAATTACAATGTGGGAAGTGGAGAGAATCCCCACTTTCAAACACCTCATTTACGGCCAGCTCTCTCTTAAAACCAGAGGGATTACCCAAGGCTAAAGGGCAAGGCTGAATGTTGCAATCTCCAGCCCACAAAATATCAGCCATTCTGCGGGAGGAGGCCAATACACTTTTGAGTTCGGATTCCAGGGGAAGCAGAATGTTTCCCCTGGAAGCATCGAAAGTGTTATTATAATAATTAACAAGGATTAAATCTCTGGATTTAGTGGCCGCCAAACGCAGCACCTGGCTATGGGGATGAATAGAGGTATAACTATAGGTTTTGAAATTAGTTAATTTGTTAGAGATTAACATTAAAAGGCCGCCCTTAGCTCTACCTGGTGAAGAGGGAGATGCATTAAGGCAATGAGAGGAGTAGCCTTCTACATAGATGGGTTCTTGGCTCCACGTCTCCTGGAGACAAATAATATCATGGCCTGCCCCTAAAAAATCATTCCAAAAGGGGGTGTTCAGTTTACCTGAAATACCTGCTATATTCCAGGTAATAAAGTTTAACCCCGCCATTACAACATCACTATGAGCAACTCTGTCTCGGGGTAAGGTAGGCAGTGTATCATAGGAGGGCTGATTATCACCCATAAACTCAGCTGGTTGTTCCTTAGGGGCCACCATAGTGACTACTTCAATATCGGAGGTCTTACCTATGGTATAATTATCTACTAGGGGTATAGTAGTGTCGTTTATCGCTGTCTTCCCCCCAGCCAGCCCCCTAATGCTCCCCCACCCCAGAGCCCCCTACCCCATCTGACAAACCTCCCCCGATGGCCCAACCAGCACCCTCTCCCCCATAGAATCCCCTGCCCTCAGTATGTGTGGGCTGGGGTGCTATTCCTTCCACCTCCCACTGCCTCATCCCGCCCTAAAACTCCCTTGCTCCCAGGCCCCCCCCACTCGGGGGTGGCCCCTACTGCTCTCCGCGTCCATGCACCCTCCTGCCCACCCTCCACCAACAATGTCTCATCGAAGCTGTGAGTTCGTATCACCAGAAGTACAAACATCCCCTTTGTTAATCATAGACGCTGGATTGGCTAAGAGTTCCAGTGAGGTGGTAGGTACACTAATAAAGTCATTCGAGGCACCCTGCGTTAGGGAATTATTTCCCCCTTTCTTGTTAGTATTAACGGAATGGGGATGCGTGGAGGTGCGTTTTATAGGTGCTTTGTCCTGTTTTGGTACAGCTCCCTCCTTAGCACCACTGGAATGGATCTCGGGGGCTAAGTTTTGAGATACCAATAGCTGTAGGTCTGGCGATTTCTCTAGATTCCCCGTTGAGTCAAAGTCAGAAGTGATGTTAGTAGCTGACAAATCCACCGTAGTCGGGATGGAATGGACCTTAGCGGTGCCATTGGGTTGCAATAGCGCCTGGATGGGTGAGGTCAGTTGGGTTGGCGATGGCACCGATGCCAAGGGGCCCAGAGAGGACCTCCTGGCAATAGCCAAGTCTTGTGACACCCTCCTTTCCAGTAAGGAGATGCTTAGATGAATAGCCTCATGAGTTCTATTAATAAATTGATCAAGCGGCCCGGTAAGCTGAGCAGTTTTCTGGGCAGTCTTACTCCTAGAACCTCTGGTCATGGTGAGGTAAATAGATTTCTTTACAGACAGGAAAGCTCAGGTCAAATGTACCTTTCAAAGGAAACCACGTGATCTTGAAGGTAGCAACAAGGGAGGTAGCCCGGCCCGGCCTCGTCCGGTCTAGAACGGGCTAAAACGGGCCCGCCCTTGGCCCGGGCTTCGCCCGGCGTCCCGCGAGACGGGGGTGACTGTGAACTTAAGCGCCTCCTGGCGCGGGAATGACGCGATTAGCGCCACAGAGGATGCTGGGTAGTGTAGTTTGGTATCCCTACACCGCACTCCGCTCGGCGGCCAGACCCCGAGGTGGAGCAGGGGTCAGGCGGCGGGAGGCGGGTGGGCAAAGGCACGAGATTTGGCAGGTTTGGATGTCCTCAAATCGACAAAGGGTCCTGGCAGCAGCAATTCGCCTTGTGAATGGTTCCCCCCCTCGACCGGGGTGACTGTGAACTTAAGCGCCTCCTGGCGCGCGAATGACGCGATTAGCGCCGCAGAGGATGCTGGGTAGTGTAGTTTGGTATCCCTACACCGCACTCCGCTCGGCGGCCAGACCCCGAGGTGGAGCAGGGGTCAGGCGGCGGGAGGAGGGTGGGCAAAGGCACGAGATTTGGCAGGTTAGGATGTCCTCAAATCGACAAAGGGTCCTGGCAGCAGCAATTCGCCTTGTGAATGGTTCCCCCCCTCGACCGGGGTGACTGTGAACTTAAGCGCCTCCTGGCGCGCGAATGACGCGATTAGCGCCGCAGAGGATGCTGGGTAGTGTAGTTTGGTATCCCTACACCGCACTCCGCTCGGCGGCCAGACCCCGAGGTGGAGCAGGGGTCAGGCGGCGGGAGGCGGGTGGGCAAAGGCACGAGATTTGGCAGGTTAGGATGTCCTCAAATCGACAAAGGGTCCTGGCAGCAGCAATTCGCCTTGTGAATGGTTCCCCCCCTCGACCGGGGTGACTGTGAACTTAAGCGCCTCCTGGCGCGCGAATGACGCGATTAGCGCCGCAGAGGATGCTGGGTAGTGTAGTTTGGTATCCCTACACCACACTCTGCTCGGCGGCCAGACCCCGAGGTGGAGCAGGGGTCAGGCGGCGGTAGGCGGGTGGGCAAAGGCACGAGATTTGGCAGGTTTGGATGTCCTCAAATCGACAAAGGGTCCTGGCAGCAGCAATTCGCCTTGTGAATGGTTCCATGTACTTAAAGAGAGCCACACACCTCTCTGGGTATTTTTCGCAATACACACTGGCATATATTAGAAAAGCCTCAGTCCAGTTTTCAATAGTGAGGGGCACTCTTGGCCGCTTGGCCAATTCGTGCTCTTCTTTCTTTGACCCTTCTTTTGCATGCACCTCCCTGTGCAGCAGCTTAAGCATTTCCACGTATTCCCCTTTCCATATGCACTCTTTAGTGGCCAACATCAAATGTGCTCCCAATGGCTTTGTCACCCCCATATAAGGCAGTTTCTTAATTTTCAATTCCTTGCTTTCTAGTTTTACGTCTGACTCTCCCGTCCCTGCTGCCCCTACGTCGCCCACCTCTTTGGCCTTAGTGTCATCCCCTGCGCCTGCCACCTCTTTGCCTGTGTCATCAGTACCCACCCCCACATACAACACATATTTGCCTTTATTTAGCCTCCCCCTTCCTCCACCACCCACTCCCCTGCTCCAATCCCCACCAAAACCATCTTAGGTTTCAACCCCTCTGGCTTTTTACCTGGCTCCAAGGAGGGTGCCTGTCTTGCTGCAGTCCGCCTCGGCACCGGGGCCGTCCTTTCAACCAACCCAGATGTCCGACCTGTGGGCGTCGTGACACCTGCAACGTACTAGAACAAACATTACTGGCCCCCCTCACCCTCCTCACTTTCCCTTAATTTACCCTCTTCCATACTATCAACATCATAGTCCAACTCTTCAGTCTCTACTGGCCCCCAAATTCTGTCAACCAGAGGGGCAGAATGCACCCTCCTCCGCCCAACTGCATCAAAACGGCTTGTGGTCCTGCGTTCCCGGTGTCCCACGTCCCATTGAGGGCCATCGAGTGTTGGGGCCAGCGAGACTTCTCAGGGTCTACTTGCGCCAGCCATGACGGGCTCCCACGGCGGTACTGGGCACGCTGCACAAGGCTCCACCCTCCTTTCACCTCGGGGCCTCCGAGCCGCTCCCAGCTCTGCCAAGTCTGACTCCTGCCATTGTTACGAAGCCTGCAAGGAAAAGGAATGGACTGGTGTGCTGGGTCTAACAGCCCTACCTTGTTCCTCCCCTGGCCTTCCCGCCCCAACACTGAACGTCGATGACGCCTAGTGCCATCCCACTCTGCTATGGTCTAATGCCACCCCTTTTACCCTGTCCTCCCCCTCCTCATCACTCCACTCTAACTCCCTGGGACCCCTGACCCTCCGAGTCCCGGGCCCCTTCGTAATGGCACCAGGCCTCCAGCCCAACCCCCCCCTCCGTTTGGTCACCAGCACCCACCCTCATACTGGCCTCCAGACCCAGTGACCCCCCTTGTGCCATGGGGCATCCAATTGACCCACCCTGTCTAAGCCCGCACCTCTTCATGCCAGGATGTAAATATATCTAAACCGTTCCAATCCCTAGCCCCCCTGCTGGCTCCAACTCCCCTGGGATGCTATCGCTGTCTTCCCCCCAGCCAGCCCCCTAATGCTCCCCCACCCCAGAGCCCCCTACCCCATCTGACAAACCTCCCCCGATGGCCCAACCAGCACCCTCTCCCCCATAGAATCCCCTGCCCTCAGTATGTGTGGGCTGGGGTGCTATTCCTTCCACCTCCCACTGCCTCATCCCGCCCTAAAACTCCCTTGCTTCCAGGCCCCCCCCACTCGGGGGTGGCCCCTACTGCTCTCCGCGTCCATACACCCTCCTGCCCACCCTCCACCAACAATGTCTCATCGGAGCTCCCCACCTCCCTCTTCCGGGACTTCCCTTGCAGGCCCCGGGGCCTGTGGTGTTGGGCCCTAGGCCCACATTGCGGCGCTTATGGAGACACGGACACAGGGTAGTGGGTTACTAAACTGGCCAAGAGCACGTGCGCTCCGCCCTATTTATTAACTGTGTCACCTGACTCGTGACATCAGTGGTGGGTGGGTGTAAAGTGTAGGTTTACAAGACACAACAACTAGAACGTGTCCAGCAGGACACTACATTCCTCCCCAACTTAATAAAAGTTGAGACAAAACAAAAGTCCGAACCTGTGGGAGGAAAAACACAAAATATGCAAACTCATAATTTTAGGAAGAGTCTCTTCAGCTGCTTGCTAGATGACGACGGTGGAAATTTCCAGCTGAAACGTTCGTTCTCTTGGGCTAGACGTCCTGGTCCTCGGTGGGCGTGCTCTTCTGGACTTGCGCCATGGCAGTGTGTTCTTCAGTCAGTTGAGAGCTTGATCATGGGGTGACGCCGAACAGGATGACCAGAAGGTAGACTTGATGGAGGTTGTCTTTTACTAGTCCGTCGGGTTTCTTCACTGTAGGCAGCTTGGCTTCACATTGCAAAGGAGTGAGTGGTTGAAAGGCATCCTTCTCACTGGGACGCCCCTCTCGCGGGTGTTCTCCTGCCACAAGATGTCCCGGAGGCCCTCTTCTTCAGGTTTCCGCTGGGCAGGTTGTTTTCTGCAGCGTTGCTCCAACTCCACAAGCCGGTGTGAATGTAAGAGGCAATGAGATTACTACCATGCATCCGTAGCTCCGCCTGGAGGGTGGCTGTTGACTCTTTCCTTTGCGCACAAGTTCCCCTTTTTCCTGGGACGTGCAGGGTAGCCGGCGACGGATCCATCTCTCGTGTCGAGACCCTCTGCCACCGGTGTCCCTGAGGCCTTTGCCCCTTGGATATCCACGGGCTGGTGTGGGGTGGTCAGTTCTCCCTCCGCTGGGTGTCTGAGCGTTCTCCCCATCCAGACTTCCGCTCAATCCCAAAGGTGGGTGTTGCCAATGGTCCAGCCTGTTCATTCCTGCAGTCGACGGGTTGTTAGAGGACTTGTAGGTAGAGGTCTGTTCTTCACCTAGTGCTACCGATGTTCCTCTGGACTTGTAGGCCCTTGTATTCGATGTTGTGGTCCGTGTCACCTTCTCTTCTGGTGGGTGTGCAGACTTGTCACACCGCTCCTCACCTTTCTGGATGTTGCTGTTCTTGATGGCGTTGTGCCACTTGACTCCTTTCTTCTTCTCTTTCCTTCATGGCGTCGATCCCTTCTACTCTGTTTTCCTTTTCGCTGCGTGGTCTGGTCATCTCGCTGCTCTTGTCCTCCTAACCAGGCTTCTCCGAGCGGCGTGCACTCCTCCCGTTTCCCTCTGGTCTTGTCCTGGCTCTAGGACACTGTCTTCTTTTCTACTCTGTAACTGGACCAGTCGCCGCGACCTTCTCCTGTTAATGGTTATATTTCTGGTTCTTAAGGGTGTCGAAGTTCGTTGATTCCTTGGTTGCGGACCACGTCGTACTTGAGCTTCTTGAACTTCTTGCCAGTCTACACTGCCGGTCGCTGGCAGTGGTGTAGATTGGCGCAGGTGCTGATGGCTGGGGTGATGGTGGTTGCCAGCCATGTAGAGATTCGGGATGATAGGTGTTGGGGACTTGCTGGGAGCGTTGGAAGTCTGGAGAGATTTGGCAGCCATGTGCCTCCGCTTTGTTGATGTTGACCTTAGGTGGCGGCTTGACACGTAGAGTGTTCGGTTCCTCTCTTGCCTGTTTGGGGGCCACTGCCGACCCCATCTTGAGGCGATGAGAGAGCGGCCGCTCAATGCTGATCTCCACCCTTGGCCTCTGCGGACGAGAGCAGGGAAGCCGACTGACTCAGACTGCCGACGCTCGGGGATGGACGGTCGCCTGGGGAAGCGTTGGGATGAGACGTGGACTGCGCTTGCTGCGGCTTATGTTTGGTTCATCCGTGGGGCTGTATCCTGGGACGTCGGTCCGCCTTGGTGGCTGTCTGGCGTGTCAGGGTGTGCTTCTTGGCTGGCTGTGAGTACTCGGTCTTCTCCCTTTGTTGGCTTGTTCAGTCCACCTGTGCTCATCCGGTCTTAGGGGTGACAGAGCTGTCACTCTTCTTTTCTTCGAGGGCGTTTCGTTTGGACCGCGAGGCGGCGCTGTTGTGGCACCGGCTTCTGTTTTTGCTCTGGCATGCTTGTCTGGACTAGTCACTTGGTGACGTGTTTCTTGCTCGCTGGGCAACGTGACGTTCGGTCTTGTGTCGCTGGTTGTTGGAACACATGGTGCTGTGGCAGCCTGCCACGTGGGGTGTGAGACTCCTCTCTTGCCGGTCTTGGGTCGTGGCTGACTCCATCTTAAGGCAGTGTGAGGGAGGACACCGTGGGTGGTCTTCGGCCTACTGTAGGGCTTCGCTGTGGCGGTGGAGATGTGTTTTCTCCAACCTGCGTTCAGCAATGTTTCCGTGTGGAGAGGTTTCCTAGGTGCTGACTATGCAGTCAGGTTCACTGGCACGACTTCCTGCGCGCTTCTGGTTTGGCGTGTCCTTTGCGGACTCGGTTTTTCTTCTTGAATGCTTCCGATGATCTGTGTGATCACTGTTCTTTTCCGTTGCAATGCTTTAGCGTTGGCGCGCTTTGGATTCCATGGGCGCACTTTGCTGTGCGTTCTCCTGAGTGTCCTGTGTGCATTCCGTTTCAGCTACTGGGTGTGAGCAGGCGGTCTTTCTGGTGATGGGGGGGCGTCCTCTGAGATCTGCTGGCTGCGGTTGCCGATCAGTTAGCGTGACGCTGTGTGGTTCTTGCACTTTGCTGCTTGTGTTGCTCTTGCTTTGGCGCACTTTTGTCCACGCTCTTCGGGTGCTTCACTGTGTCCGGAGGGTTGTGCCACCGCTCCTGTGACTTTCGCTGGTGTTTCTGTGCGGGGTTCCAGCTTTGGTGTCGGTGTAGTGTTTCAGGAGGGTTGCGTCACCGCTCCTCGGACCTTTTCTTTGGCGCACTTGCTGCGTGTTCTCCCGAGTGTTCTTGGGTGGAGTTCCAGCACTCCTGGCGCGTCCCTGCGCTTCTGGCGCGTTCCTGGGCCGTCTCCTTTTGCCCTTGACGGCTGTGTAGTGGTCTGGTGTCACTTGGGCGTGGCAGTGTTCATGCGCACTCTTCATGCGCTCGCTGTTGCCATTCTTTTCTGTCCGTGGCGATCTGTGGTACAGGTCTCACCCTTGGTTTTGAACCTGGCACGGTATGCAGACAGTCTTCCTGACGTCCCTGGTTGTGTTCCGGACAAGGTTGCCCTTTTCTTTTGGGCGCTGATGCGCTGTGCTCCTGTAGAGGTGTCACGATCCCTTGTGTGCACCGGTTCTAATCTTGGATGTGTCCTGGTGCAGCTACAGGGATTGCTTGTCTTGTTGTAGGCTTGTTTTTGTTCGTCGTGCAATACCGTGCAGTACCGGGAAATGGCCACTAGATGGCAGTGTAGGATTAGGCTTTTCTTCAGCAGCAGCCTCCTTTTCTTTGTAACTACTTTCCCGTGTTGTTTGTGCTTGAAGGACTTGTTCCCCTCGACCTGCACAGAAGCTGCAGCCACTGCTGACCACCGGCGTCTGGAGCAGGACACCGCCCTTTTCCCCGGTAAGTCTCACCTCCGTTTTTTACAGGCTTGGGGCAGTAGGGCACAAGCATTTGTGTCTGAGGTGCGAGGGGGGGGAACCGCCGGCTGAGTCAGCACTGTTGGTGTTCCACCTGGGTGTGCCCTGTGTGTTACGGGTGCAGGGAATGTCTGCCCAGAGGCGGTAACTGCAGGCACTTCGCAGGCCAAAGTTCCTCTTCCTTGAGGCCTCCCTGGATCGGAGCTAGCAAAGCGGGGGGCGGGGGTTCATGCAGTAGCTCTGCCTCGCTGCCGCTACAGATGCCTCCTGGTGCAGGGAGTGGTGTGTACTTTATTTGTCTAAGACGGGCCGCTCCGCTTGAAGTCTCCTCAGTGCAGCAGCCGCAAGGAGCGCAGACGGCGGGGCTATGGCTTGCTCTGGGGTAGCAGGCTTGGCTGAGTAGGCTTATGGACACTTTGGGATTAGTAGATTGTCGGCGCTTGCTACACCCTGGGCAGACACAATACACCTTCCACTCCGGGGCACATGGCAGCCTCTCTAGGCTTGATTATGTACTGATGCCAGCGGCGCAGGCCATGATGGTTAAGGAGGTTAGACATCTGCCTCGTGGCATTTCAGATCACTACCCGCTACTCATGGTGTTGGATACTGGTGTTGGAGCAGAAGGGAGGTTAGCTCCCATAAACCCATGGTACCTCCGCAACCCTAGGACCCGTGCAGCATTGGTTAAGTCTATAGAGCACTATTTACTTGAAAACTTGGGGTCAGTGTCTTCTGCTGTTTCACTTTGGGAGGCTTTCAAAACAGTTATCCGTGGGCAGGCTTTGTCGTTGATTTCCTGTGCCAAGAGGAGTAAACATGAAGAAGTAATCCGACTTGAATCCGAAATAGACGAGTTGTAAGAAGATTTGGAACATGATGTTACTCAGGAGAAATTTCATGCTCTTAGTCTCAAACAGAGTGATTATAAAGCACTGGTCACTGACGCTGCCAGATCCATGAGTAGAGAGCAGCAGGGGCGTTTGTATGATGTTGGGGATAAGGCAGGTAAATTGATTGCATGGCTGGACAAGAAGGAGAGAGCGAGTCGGGTGGTTCCGGTGATTGAAAGTCAGAGTGGTATGAGAGTTACTGACCCAGTGGAAATAGTGGAACGCTTCGCAGAATATTTTCAGGGGGTTTATTCTCCCGTATCGGACAGACCCGAAGAGGACTCGCACTTGTTGTTGCGAGACATAGCTTTACCCCGCCTAGCTGACGAAGACAGGGAATTGATCGATGCTGTACTGACTGCTGATGAGATTGCGCTGGCGATCCGTTCAGTGCGTTCAGTCAAAGCGATGGGACCAAACGGGCTCCCTATTGAACTTTACAAACTAAGACCCGACAAGATAGCGCCATAACGCCGGGCTATGTTTCTTGAATCGCATGATGCGGGCCTCCTCCCCCGTGATCAAAGGCTCGCAACCATTGCAGTTATCCACAAAGAGGGAAAGCCGCGAGAACATTGTACATCCTATAGGCCCATTTCACTTTTGAACGCCGAGCCTAAGATTCTGGCTAAGGTTCTGGCGAATCGCCTGATAACAGTCATTGGTGATTTAGTCCATCCTGATGAGTCCGGCTTTATTCCACATCGCAATACCACACTGAACCTGCGGCGTCTCCATGGAGTCCTCGCGAGAGTGGCGTCCATACGTGAGCCGGCCATCTTGGCATCCCTGGATGCAATGATAGCCTTCGATACGGTGGAGTGGCCATACCTTTGGGCCGCGCTGGCAAAGTTTAGTTTCGGCCTGGGATTTATCAGATGGGTAAAACTGTTATACAAGGAGCCGCTGGCCCAGGTAGTGGTGAATGGCAAAGTCTCTGGCCCCTTTGTACTGGGGAGAGGCACGCGACAGGGATGCCCGTTGTCCCCTCTCCTCTTTGCTCTGGCCTTGGAACCGCTCGCTGCCTGGCTGCGTTGGCAGCCCTCGATGAGTGGTATCAGCTGGACCCCGGAGTTTGAGGATCGCATTTCGCTCTAAGCTGACGACATCCTTTTATATCTTTGTAAATCACCCCCTAGCAGTGTCTGGGAGAACTATGGCCTCCTTAGTCATAGTGCATGTGAGGCATTGATGATGCCATGCTGTGTGGCATGTGGATAGGGGGGACAGGTTTGCTATGAAAGAAATCACTTATTTAGTGGAATGAGAATTTGTGGATGATTGTGTAAGAATTGAAAATGCATGGGGCTACTGGCAGACTGTATGAAAGGAAGGGCTATTTGTATTTAAAGAATGTAAATCGAGAGAAGATTTCTGGTATCTACAGTCCAAAGACAATAGAAATAGAGGAAGGACTGACATCCTTATTCTATGTCATAGATGCCATTGGCTGGGAAACTTTCAGCAGAGTAGGTGGCTCACTGTGAATGTGCAGGGGCTTTGAGTGAGTTTTGACCAGGGTTCAAACCCCAGCTGGGGAAAATCGTTTTTTTTTTTTAAATTTTATTTCTAAATTCCACAAATGAAAGCTGTGCCTTTGTAAATGACCCCCTAGCAGTATCTGGGAGAACTATGGCCTCCTTACTCATAGTGCATGTCAGGCATTGATAATGGCATGCTGTGTGGCACGTGGATAGGGAGGACAGGTTTGCTATGAAAGAAATCACTTATTTAGTGGAATGAGAATTTGGGGATGATTGTGTAAGAATTGGAAATGCATGGGGTTAGTGGCAGACTGAATGTGCAGGGGCTTTGAGTGAGTTTTGACCAGAGTTCAAACCCCAGCTGGGGAAAATCTTTTTTTTTTTTTCATTTTATTTCTAAATTCCACAAATGAAAGCTGTGCCTTTGTAAATGACCCCCTTGCAGTATCTGGGAGAACTATGGCCTCCTTACTCATAGTGCATGTCAGGCATTGATAATGGCATGCTGTGTGGCACGTGGATAGGGAGGACAGGTTTGCTATGAAAGAAATCACTTATTTAGTGGAATGAGAATTTGTGGATGATTGTGTAAGAATTGGAAATGCATGGGGCTAGTGGCAGACTGTATGAAAGGAAGGGCTATTTGTATTTAAAGAATGTAAATCGAGAGAAGATTTCTGGTATCTACAGTCCAAAGACAATAGAAATAGAGGAAGGACTGACATCCTTATTCTGTCATAGATGCCTTTGGCTGGGAAACTTTCAGCAGAGTAGGTGGCTCACTGTGAATGTGCAGGGGCTTTGAGTGAGTTTTGACCAGGGTTCAAACCCCAGCTGGGGAAAATCGTTTTTTTTTTTTTTTTCATTTTATTTCTAAATTCCACAAATGAAAGCTGTGCCTTTGTAAATGACCCCCTAGCAGTATCTGGGAGAACTATGGCCTCCTTACTCATAGTGCATGTCAGGCATTGATAATGGCATGCTGTGTGGCACGTGGATAGGGGGGACAGGTTTGCTATGAAAGAAATCACTTATTTAGTGGAAGGAGAATTTGGGGATGATTGTGTAAGAATTGGAAATGCATGGGGCTAGTGGCAGACTGTATGAAAGGAAGGGCTATTTGTATTTAAAGAATGTAAATCGAGAGAAGGTTTCTGGTATCTACAGTCCAAAGACAATAGAAATAGAGGAAGGACTGACAACCTTATTCTATGACATAGATACCTTTGGCTGGGGAACTTGCAGCAGAGTAGGTAGCTCACTGTGAATGTACAGGGGCTTTGAGTGAGTTTTGACCAGGGTTCAAACCCCACCTCGGGAAATTATTTTTTAATATTATTTTTATTTTTTTAAACAATTTATTTATTTTAGCAGAGTGAAACATAGTCCTTTGGAAATGCTCAACTGATAATAATGAAAGACCAAGTAGAAAATCTATGGCATATGTCACATCAGATGTGGCATATGCCACATGACAGAGTGACACGTGTCACATGCCAGACTTGGGCTCCAACCCCTTCTCTAGCAGGGTTGCTGCACGGAGATGGACGAAGGGCCGTTTAGTTGTGGTGGTGCTTTGCTGGCCTTACTTTGCTCGGGCCGCTGCCGGCAGGTTGCGGGAAGGCTCCGCTTGCACTATGCATCCGCCTGGCAGCTCTCCACATGCTGCGGGCGCTTCTCTCTGGTTTTTTTTGTTCATTCACCCCGCCACAGCCTCACACCACACGCGCTGCGCAGCGGGGACAGGGGTGCTGCAGGCAGGTCGCGGGTGGGCTCCGCTGGCCCTGCTGCACATCGGGGAAAGTGTTGGCCGGCTCCAGTGTCTGTGTCGCACTGGTGGGGCCACGTTGTAACCTTACAGCGGGTGGGCTCCGCATATCGTTACTGTCTGAATGGGGGGTCGCTTCAGGCTCACGCGACCCCCGAGGGCATTATCAGCGCCCGGGCTCACCTCTGGCCTACGGGCCCTTCTGCCTCGCGGGTGGGCACTGCGTCGGTCTCCACGTGGTGGGGCCTCAATTGCGGCCGATGCGGGTGGGCTCCGGTCGGTCTGCTGTGTCCCTGTGAGCCTTCCTCAGCAAGGCAGCACTCGGCAGGGCTGGAGAGGTTCGGGGTGGGCTTCCGGTCACCTCCTCGTGGACGTGCAAACCCGGGGCTAGGCACTCGCTCAGCAGGCCTCTCGGCGGTCGTCGCCGATCGTCGCAAGGGGGGTGCTTTTAGGTAGGCATCCTTCTCTTCCCCTTCTTCCTCGGCTGGTGCACGCGGGGGTACAGCCACCTCGTCGCCAGTGTGGTGTTAAGCCCTAGGCCCACATTGCGGCGCTCATGGAGACACGGACACAGGGTAGGGGGTTACTAAACTGGCCAAGAGCATGTGCGCTCCGCCCTATTTATTAACTGTGTCACCTGACTCGTGACATCAGTGGTGGGTGGGTGTAAAGTGTAGGTTTACATGACACAACAACTAGAACGTGTCCAGCAGGACACTACAGGGCCCGACCGGAGAGCCACGCAGCCCTCTCTTCCAGTGGGCCCTTCCAGAGCCTCCAGATCTACCCGAGGCTCCGGCACACTCCGCTCCAGCAGGGCCACTCTCCTGGCATAGAAACGGCCCGTGCTCTCTGTGACCCACCCGGGGAATCGCAGCACGCACTCCTGCAGCGTGCCCTGCTATAATGGCCTCTGGCTGCCCTGACACTTCCAGGGCCATACGCACACTGCACGTGTGGCCTGCATCACTTACCTGACCTTCCCCGCCCTTCTTTGGCAAGGAGCAAGCCGATATGGCAGCTGCCACACCTGCGGCCGCGTGCCTCGCCGGGCGCACTCTGCCCAAGGGCTTTCGGCATCAGGAGGTCCAGACGACCAGCCTCACTGAGGAGGCGCACAACCTCCAGGACCCGATAATCCTCGCTTGCCATGGCAATATCTCCTGAGCTATCACCTACCCAAAGCGCCCTGCCTAACTCAACAAAAATTATTTTCCTACTGTACACCCAGCCACCAGGTCACCAGAACCTAAAATGGTGGCTGGGAGGTGGCGTGGCAACCCCTTATAGCCTTTGGGCTACAAAAATCAGTTGGGCTGCATTTGGGCTATTCCCCATGCAGCCCAAACTTACAAAATGGCCCGTGAAGCCGCCCCTCCCCGCCCACACTGCCTGAGGGCAGACATGATGGGGCT
Source organism: Lissotriton vulgaris (assembly GCF_964263255.1). Taxonomy (NCBI): domain Eukaryota; kingdom Metazoa; phylum Chordata; class Amphibia; order Caudata; family Salamandridae; genus Lissotriton; species Lissotriton vulgaris. Next base: position 87,874 of record NW_028248140.1, on the reverse strand, counting down.
CGGCTGCCCCCCAAATCCCCCTTGAAACAACTGAAGGGGCAGGCTTAATTTCAAAGGAGGAGCAGCTGAGGAAAGACTCGAGGGCCAGGGGCCCCCACGGGAATGGATCCGAAAGACTGAGGTTGTGGCCCCCGAAAACTTGTCTTTGTGTAAGGAAGGTAATTCAGAGCTGAGACTAGGGTGGCAAGGTTTATTGGCTGTAAGTTCCCCAGAAGGGGCGGAAAAATGTTATTTACTTACAGACGAATCAGATCTCTCTTGAGTTAGTGAAGTCCTGACGGACGAGGACTGGGCTCCATGCATCTCAGGGGGGAGCCCAGGTAGCTCTCATGACAGACCCGTTACTCAAAAGTGTATGTGTTCACAGAAAAAGGCAGTGAAAAAGCTAGGTCAGCCGGAAGGGTGTATGAATCAGATCGAAGCACCACCTGACAGCTAAAGTGGAATTACTTCGCTACATGTTTAGTACAGGAGGAGGGAGGCACAGGGGCTATTGGCACTCTGCAGGTGGTGTCGCAATACACCCTGCGGTAGAAGCTGCTCCCACAATGGAACTCATTTACTCCATGTTAAAACAGATGCAAGGAGAAGCGCATGGAGAATAAGAGAGCTCACCTCGCTACCAATAAACAGCAAGGGTCAATGCGCAAAGTTAATAAGATTTGTTCAGAAATAGCTGAAAGAACTACGGTAGTGGAGGAACGAATGGAAATATTGGAAGCAGGGGTTGGGGCATTGGAGAAACAGTACTTTACACAACGCGGAAGCTGAAAGATTTCAGAATACAAACAATCTAAGGTTTTTAGGTGTGTGTCGGAAAACGTAGAGGGGAGCGATAGCAGGTCATATATGCTATGGCCGAGCTGTCTTTCTAGGACGGAGAGTCAGAGGTACAAAGAGTATACCGCTTCCCTCTTGTGTTAAAGGAAAACCGTCAACCCCAGCAGATCGAGAAGCCCAGAGCAATTCTGGTCTTTTTCAGGAACTTTCTCCTACGCCAGGCAATGTTTGAGAAAGCAAAGCGAGAGGCTAAACGAACATATGATGGCAATATATTTTTTGTCCAGCCAGACTTTTTTCATGTGACTGTCAAAAGAAGGTGGGGGTTGTGGCAATTATCTTTGCCCTTTCAGGGGCTTGGGTGTGAAGTATATTTGATTAACCCTGTCCGCCTTAATGTTATCTTTAAGGGAAACCCCTGGGTATTCACGTCAGAGATAAAAGCTCAGGAATTTTTTAAAGAGATATTTGGAGGCGCTGGGCAGGGGTCAAATTGGGATTGTAACGGTGACACTCAAATCAAACACTCACCCCCAGTCACCCTCATCAGCCAGGCTATTTTTAACCCAGTGGCTTTGTTCGCCCTAAGTTGGCAGGGTATGCGCAGACGTGAGTCCCTTGCTCACTTTGCCACTGGATTCAAGATAGCTTGGCTGATGAGGATTATGAACCCGAAACCGGTCCCAGGATGCTTGTTTCCGGTCCAGGGAAGACATGGCTTGGCAGTTCGGGCTGGACTGTTCCCATGAGGCACAGGGTCAGACTGATTTGCATATGGCCATGTCTGAACCGGAGTGGCGGAGTGAGCTAAAGAATGGTGATGGATTAAACCCAGATCAGTTGACTAGGGGTGAGTGTTTGATTTGCTCAAACGCTCCGTCCATCATCCCCTTTTGTATTGCTAGACAAATAAGGCATATGAATTCAATGAAAGAGTTGGGCATTTGTTGTCAGTACTCACAAGACAGAAGACAGCACAAGGAGAGATCAGGAAAATCTGAGACCCCCAAAGTGGAACGGTCGCTGATCCGGCTGGAATACGCTCTATGTTTCGAAGGTTTTATCAGCAACTTTACACTGAGGAGGGGGATAAGGTGACTGAAGATGTAAAAGGGTATTTGGATTTAATGACACATGAAGAATTAAGTGAAGAAGATCGGGAGTTTTCAGATCAACCTATCTTGAGTGAGGAAGTAATTATGGCCATCTCAACTGCACCGGCAGGGAAAGCAATAAGGACGGATCTGATCCCAGGTGAATTTTAAAAGGTTTTTGTAACCTGTATCCAAAACTTTATGCTGGGTCCAAACTATTGGTGGTGGGGTGAGCAAAAGAATGATGGATTAAACCTAGATCCTTGTGACTGGGGGTGAATGTTTGCATTGTCCAGTATTCCGTCCATCAATTGTCTCTTTTGCATATGTTGCCCTAAGTGGGAAGGGTATGCCCAGATGTGGGTCCCGTGCTCACTACACCACTGGATTCAAGCTAGCCTGGCTGATGAAGGGTGATGCCCAGAAACCGGTCCCAGGATGCTTGTTTTTGGTCCAGAGAGGACCTGGTTTGGCAGTTCGGGCTGGACTGTTCCCACAAGGAATAGGGTCATGACTGATTTGCATATGGCTGGGTCCAAACTGGGGTGGTGTGGTGAGCAAAAGAATGATGGATTAATCCCATATCCTTGTGACTGGGGTGAATGTTTGCATTGTCCAGCATTCCGTTCATCAATTGTTTCTTTTGCATATGTCGCCCTAAGTGTGAAGGGTATGCCCAGACGTGGGTCCCTTGCTCACTACACCACTGGATTCAAGCTAGCCTGGCTGATGAAGGGTGATGCCCAGAAACTGGTCCCAGGATGCTTGTTTCCGATCCAGAGAGGACCTGGCTTCGCAGTTTGGGCTGGACTGTTCCCACAAAGAACAGGGTCATGACTGATTTGCATATGGCTGGGTCCAAACTGGGGTGGTGTGGTGAGCAAAAGAATGATCCCATATCCTTGTGACTGGGGGTGAATGTTTGCATTGTCCAGTATTCCATTCATCAATTGTTTCTTTTGCATATGTCGCCTTAAGTAGGGAGGATATGCCTAGACGTGGGTCCCGTGCTCACTACACCACTGGATTCAAGCTAGCCTGGCTGATGAAGGGTGAAGCCCAGAAACTGGTCCCAGAATGCTTGTTTCCGGGCCAGAGAGGACCCGGCTTGGCAGTTCAGGCTGGACTGTTCCCACAAGGAACAGGGTGATGACCGATTTGCATATGGCTGGGTCCAAACTGGGGTGGTGTAGTGAGCAAGAGAATGATGGAATACACCCGGATCCTTGTGACTGGGGGTGAATGTTTGCATTGTCCAGCATTCCGTCAATCAATTGTTTCTTTTGCATAGGAAGTATTTTAACAGACACAAAGGGGTGCTGATGCTCCTGAATCATGGGCGTCCGGAAATATAATAGTGTTTCCAAAAAGGGCAAACCCTTGCAGGAATAAGGGTCCTATCGACCAATCACTTTGATCAATAGTGATGCCAAAAGTTATGCAAAAATACTGGCTACGAGATTAGCAGGGGTAATAAAGAAGATAGTCTCCCGGTACAACACAGGTTTATCACTGGTTGGGGCACAACTGTTAAGATTCAACAGGTTACTACCCTATTTGATGCAGCCAAGATATCAGGAGACCCTATAGCACTAATACTTTTGGATGCAGAGAAAGCGTTCAATAGGGTCTCCTGGTCTTATCTTTGGGCACTCATGGATGTAGGAAAGTAGTATCTGCTTCTTATGGTTACCCCCACTTTTTGCTGATGTCACACTGTTTTTGGCCTAGTCTGACTGGGATCCTTCTATCCAGGAGTCCAGTCTATCTGCTTTCTCCTGTAAATTGATATGCATGTACTTTATGTACACTCCAGATTGGATTCTGGGGTACCCTTATCAGTCCGTAGTATATGGTACCCCATGTACCCAGGGCATAAGTACCCCAGAGGTCTACCATGGGCTGAAGCATGTATTATGCTATCCATGAGAGGCCATCCAAATTGACACAGCTAGCCTGTTACAGCAGACTGTGTAAGCCGTGGCTTGCACCACTTACTTAAGATATAGGTTCACTATATCTATTTAAATCACTACACTTAAATACCTATCACTCACCCCTATGGCAGGCCTTAACAATCCTGAAGGCAGGGTGCTGGGTTTTATATGAGAGGGTGCCTCTGCATGAGCAGAGCCCCTCCACTGTCTTCGGAGACCATTCTATGGGGTTGTCTGTGATGCAGCCAGATATATATGTTTAAGTGCATTATAAACTCGCTGTAAATGCTAACTTCAAAACGTCTGCTTAAAAACATGTTGTGTTTGATGTCAAACACCTTGGAATCATACCTCCGTGCCAGTAACTGGCGTGGGAGGTATGATTTCACTCTTCTGAAGGGACATATGTGTGTCACCGGTATACCCAGTACCAGCTTTCTCGACCTGGGCAGCACAAAATGGATGTTGCCAGCCACAGACACGATTCTGCTCTCCTGCTGCGAAGCCAAGCTCGCGCAGAGGAAGGCCTGACAATAGGCATTGTGTCACAGGGAGGTGTAACCACCTCCCAGTCAGGATTTAGTGTATTGGGGTGGGTGGGTACACTCTTAGAATGTCAGAAAGTCAGCACTAGGGGCACATTTGGTATCCCTATGCATAGTCCAGCTCAAACCAGTCTAGGAGCCATTTTCTCCTGCTCTGGCGTGAAACTGGACAAACAACATGGGTGTAGCCACCCCTCTGTCCTGCCCCTCCCCTAGGGATATCTTTTACCGTTTTTCAGAGATTTGCGTAACGCAATTACGCAAACTCTGCCCACCTCTACTTACGAGCCCCTGATCACCTGACGTGACCCAGACTCAGTGCCATCTGCTTTCATGTTCCTCTCACCTTGAATCCAGGCTTGGATTCCACTGGATATTCTTCGCCCTCATGGAGTAGGACTTCTTTGCAGCTCTCCATTGAAAATAACGAAGGTTTCCGACACCACTTTACCTCTATGCACCCGGCTCCTCTGGGATAGGTAACACGGGTACTTCGGTACTCACTGGTGGGTTGGCCTTAGAACCTCCTAAGTTCCAAAGGGTTTGCTCAAAGTCCTCGTAGGAGTGTCCTTAACTTGTAAATTTCCAACCGCGACTTTCCCATAGAGTTGTACAGAGCATGCGTCTGTGTTTCCTCACTGCACCCGTCCTCCGTGGGCTCCCTGTGTCACTCCTCTGGGTGGTTACGTGGGGTTCCAGTGATTCTACGTGCTCTAGGCACTATGTCTATCGAAGTCATCGTTGTTATATAATTTTTTTAGTATATGGTTTGATCTCCCCCTGGAGCCCGCTGTGTATTTTGCTATTTAGAAATGTTCTGTTGATTTAGTATTGTGTGCTTTATGCCCTAGTTTCGTGTAGAGAGTAGTAGAGAGTGTTATATTAATAAATACATATTCTTACATAAGCACTGTGTGGGTCTCCTCTCATTTAATCATTTAGAAGGTGATATTCTGGTAAAACAGGCTGCTTTACATTCCTTCAAGATTAAGCCTGAAGGCTGCTCTCCATAGCTATAAACAAATATGGAGGGTCGCTGGGGAATTTTTAACGACCATACAATGGTATCATACCCTAACCGTAATTATAACCAAGAGATACCAGTAGGTCACAAGAAAATAAAGTAAACTGTTAAGGCATGTGTTGATTCGGGAACAGTCACCATTCCAATTTCAGATGGTACGTGGTGGCCATCAAATGATTCCCATCAGATACCCGCCCTGTGCCGCCCTACATCATTTGGGATCCTTCACCAGAAGGAAAAGATGTTTAACCACTGAGGATTAGGTGAACTGTAACCTAATCAAGTGGGAAACACTCAAATGTGATAGTTTGTATGCATGGCATAAGGAGGGTAAAAAATATATTTGTCGCAGTGCATAAATGTGTTAAAGTGATAACAGTGAGTGATTTAAGATTGGGTTGTAGAAATGGAAAAAACAATTTAATAGTATCCTATCCACACCCAACATTAAAAACAGTGCATGGTAGTATTAAACAAATAAATACTCAGATATATTGAAGGTCAACATGTTTCTGCGGTAGTTGGAGTCTCGAGATCTCCTCCAGCTTCGTCAGGACCTTATGTCAATGCTACTGCATGATGCGAGTCAAAAAATGAAAAGTGAAAAATAAATGTCACCTGAAATTCGCCCAATATGTGGGGAATGTACACTCCACCTCACCTGGCTACAGCTCAGGTAAAACGGAGCACCGCTCTGTCCGTCGGTACTCCGGACTATGAGTTATTGATAGGAGACAAGGCCAGGGTCTGTCTTTTGTGGCAACCAGACTTTGGATATTTCAAAAGAGTTAAGTTTTAAATGCTTATTTGTGCATATATAATATGGTCTATGGTCTGAAAGAAAGTGGAAATTGTCAGCTTACATTTTTATAGTCCATTACAAAATCCCAATTTTTACCCGATACCTTTAGGGATTCATATGTCAAGCACTGGAAAGAATGTGACCCATTCACTCTTGGAGATTTTGTGGGGGACACGGGTATATATGCATTTGAATCCATCAAAAGAAAATTTGATTTGGGGCATAGAGAATTTTTTAAAATATTTACATATAAGGGACTTCTTAGGGAAGAAAAGGGGGGTTAAGTGGTTTCTCCAGGGTTGATGTAATGAATTTAAATATCGAGCTCAAACCTAATATCAATCAATTAATTAATAAAGCTTTATTCAATTTTTAAGTAAGAGAATCATAAAAGAAAAGAAAAAATGACAACATGATTATCAATTATTAACATAATTTTTAAAATTATGAGGTATACAGTCTAAAAAATTGATTTTATATAAAGACAGTAGTCCATTTGCTTAATCACTCTCAAAGTGGCCTCACATCATAATGGTTTTCCTACATTTAAATTTTTTTTTTTTAAACACAATAATTGAAGTAATAACAAATTCATTCTCTAGAGATTGTAAGACCAGAAGTGCAGGACAACATTGTCTAAGACCGAGTGACCTTAAGATCGGAAGGATCCACCTCCTTCTCTGGACAGAATAACATTTACAAAAGAAGATTACTGCAATGATGACTGTGGAGATAAGGTATCGCACAGGCATTTACACAACAGTTTGGACCAATCATTCAATTCAGGAAAACTAATTGTTCTGAGTATGATGCCTAATCTGAAGCGCTTTAAGTACAGCTGTATATTGAATGTGGTTAAAGTAAGATGGTGTGCCTGAACAGTTGATTTTGTCATTTCAGTAATATTCCTATTTGCTTCTAATAAATGCAGGCAACTACTTTTAAGATCTTTCCTGGCAACTGTACTCATGGTGTTAGAGTCATTATAATATTCTGGGTGGCCAAGATTATATGTGAATTTTTAAAAATAATGTAGCCACCTAATATGCATGGCCCCATCTAGCCCACCGCTGCCAATCAAGATTTGGCAATTGAGTAGCGTTTTCCCAGTAATGCAGATCTTGTGCCATTTTTTAATGTCCGCTAAATATGGCATGCCCAATTCTGTATGACAAATGTGGGTGGAAGTACTCTCTGGGAGGGCCGCCAGCAAAAACCTAAAAAAGGAGTTCTCGGCAATCTGTAAAGAATTGAGGTCAACATGACCTCTGATGCCAGCACCATCAGTGGCAATAGACACACACTTTGCCTTGTATATTTGCAGCAGTTCTACCGGTGGGCGTCGGCCCAATTTTCTGCTAAAATGTTATAAGGCTGCCAAGGCTATTATAAATAATAAGCTCATGGCTTTAACTGCCTCAGTCCAGGTCCCCATTTCCTCAAACAAGATCCCTGAGAGAAAGTTTTTGAGCATTCAATCAATGCAATTCAATATTCAATTCAATTCAATAAAACTTTGTTCGGTTACACAAATATCTATACTACTATTATAAAGGAAGAACTTTGAGGCTTTGAGGCGGGTAAACTCGGGAACCACAGCGCCAATCCACACACCCGATACATTGTTGGAATCCTCAGGGTGTGCAGATGGACATAGGCTATATAAATTAAAAAAAATATGTTACATTTAAAAAATTTACACTTAAAAAAAAGTAGTCCCCTGGAAGTAGCGCCGGCCGCGACCTGCGTGCTGACGTCGTTCAGGTGCACGAGGAACGCGAGGAGGAGCGGCGGACATGGCACGGGGGAGTAGCACTGACGAGCGGCACACAGGCAGTGAGCAGCAGCAGACCGGCGGAGCGGCAAGGAGCACTGAACTGAGGAGCGGCGGCTGAGCGGCGGACATGGCGCGAGGGAGGAGCACTGACGAGTGGCACACAGGCGGTGAGCAGCAGCGGACCGGCGGAGCCAGGAGGAGCACTGAACTGAGGAGCAGCGGATGAGGTAAGGCTCCGGGGGACAATGTCGGGGCAGGCGGGGGTCGGGGCACGCAGGGGATGGGGAGTTACAACAAAAAGGCTCCGGGGGACAATGTCAGGGCAGGCGGGGGTCGGGACAGGCGGGGGACCCTCTGGCATAATTGTGCTCAAGCTCCCGACTCCGGCCGGCCGCTCCATACTCTGTGAACTCCTACTCTTATCCCTGCAACCTCTGCTCATCCTCACCTCCGTGCAAACAGAGCACCAGAGCCCCACTTACCCAGAAAGCTCCCCAGTGCCTCAGGCGATGCTGCTGGCCACCACTGCAACACTTGGCCTCTGGCATAATTGCGTGAGGTAAGCCTCCGGAGGACAATGTCAGGGCAGGCGGGGGTCAGGGCAGCCGGGGGACGGGGCGGACTGGGGCCTGGGCTAATGGCCAATGTCGGGGCAGGCGGGGGTCGGGGAAACGTGTTTGCTCCCGGACAAGGTCGGGACGGGCTGCTAGTATAACCATAAAAGCACATAAAAAGACTTATAAAAAATATTATTACCAACATGTAATAAAACCTACAATAGAGGACATGGCACCACATACATAAACATAATTTCATTTTGCTTTTTATCACATTGTGATAGTTTTCCTGCTCCTAAATTTTTTTTTTTATTCTGTCACAGAGGCTACAACAAAAACTGTCTCTAATTGTTGGAGTGCCACAAATGCTGGACGACAAAAACTCATACCTAATACTTTTAAAACAGGAACGATCCATAATTTTCTCTGTATAGAATAAAATTTGCAAAAAAATAACATGTGCATAGTAGAGTGATCAGAAGTGTCATCATACTGACATTTACAAAGCTGTTTTGACCAGTCATTTACAGCTGGAAAACTTATTCATCTATACAGAGTAACTAGGGGAAACGCATCAGTAGGAAACACTCATAATCATCAATAAACAAGCGTAGGTATGGGGGGGGGGGGAACACCAGGAGCGGAAAACTTGCCTGGGACGCCAACGGGCGGTGCCGTGAGGTGAACGGCGGTACTTTGCTTGGCAGACGGGGAGCGCCGGGAGACCGCCCGAACTACAGCCCCCAGCAGCCTCCGAGGTGGCGCGCCTGTGACGCGCCTGGAACGCCCGGAGGCGCTAGAAAAACGCTGACCTCCCGTGAGCCCAGGGGGGAACACCAGGAGCGGAAAACTTGCTTGGGACGCCAATGGGCGGTGCCGTGAAGTGAACGGCGGTACTTTGCTTGGCAGACGGGGAGCGCCGGGAGACTCCCCGAACTACAGCCCCCAGCAGCCTCAGGGGCGGCGCGCCTGGAGCGCCCAGAGGCGCTAGAAAAACGCTGACCTCCCGTGAGCCCAGGGGGGAACACCAGGATCGGAAAACTTGCCTGGGACGCCAACGGGCGGTGCCGTGAGGTGAACGGCGGTACTTTGCGTGGCAGACGGGGAGCGCCGGGAGACTCCCCGAACTACAGCCCCCAGCAGCCTCAGGGGTGGCGCGCCCGTGACGCGCCTGGAGCGCTTGGAGGCGCTAGAAAAACGCTGACCTCCCGTGAGCCCAGAGGGGAACACCAGGAGCGGAAAACTTGCCTGGGACGCCAACGGGCGGTGCCGTGAGGTGTGTGAGAAGTTGGCCTGATATGCAGTGCTCACTATTCTAGTGATCACTATGTATCAGTCCAAACGACCCTTATTGATGATTGGTTGTAAGTCAACCTTATAGACCAGCTATCCTAGTAGCATGGACAAGAGCAGTCTTAAGGCTAAACTCTAGAGGGCGTGTTAAGCCAGCTGTTATACCATCACATATACCCCTTGAACACCAAGTGAACGGACGCCACACAAGTTGTTATGAAAATAAAAGGATATTTATTTATAACACAACAACCCTGGACTCTTTATGAGGACAGGGTGCTAAGCACAATACAAAGCTCTTAAAGAAATACTGAAAGTCGCACAATTTACACAAATGCCCGAGGGGCACGAAAAACCATATACTACAAAAGTGGAATGCGAAATTACTAGCAGGTAAGTACTACTCTCAGAGACTTTGGAATCACTAGGCCTACAATGCTGAACCCTTAGATTAGAAGCAGGAGGTCTAGGAACGCCGTGTGCAGAGTGGGAACTCTCACGCGTAATGCGGGACAAAGTCTATGGATACTAGTAAATGCAAAAGTTAGTGTTCTCGGGCGAACCCGACTAGGTAGGTCAAAAACGAAAGTGGATCTAGACACTTAGAGAGTTGTTCTACGCTGGAGCACCATGGTACTCGGTTTACCTAGCCCAGGGGCTGCGGCTGCATAGGGTTCAAGTGTCGTCGGTAATCCTCGTTGACGAACCAGGAGCCTGAAGTGGAAGTTGCTGTTAGGCGACCAGTGAATATGTTCCGGGCTGATCCAAGGACTGGATCAGCTGAAGAAGAGTACCTGTAAGCAGAGGGGACCAAGTTCTGAATCACTAGCCAGTGATTAGGTGGGCACCAGGATGGCACCGGACGAGGTCACTCAGCCAGGTGAAGAGGTGACACGGGATTCTGCTGCTGCACGGACCAGGGGCGCTGATGTCGACCAGGCTGGAGGTCTGCGAGCTGCCCCACGTCGGATGTCTGCTGCTGGCGATGCTGGATCCGGTGAAGGAGGCAACAAGCCTTGGCTACGGCAAGCCCACGTGGCGACACAAAATGGCGTCTTGAGTGGACCAGGAGGGTCCGAGGAAGGTCCCCTTCAGGAGGAGACTAGGGCCAGTCTAGAGGAGCTAGACCAGCGGTGAAACAAACGTAGGACGTCGTCTGGAGGGTCACTAGCCAACGGGCAAGTGACCGGACAACGTAGCAGCAACCCAGGAGCAAAAGGGCCCCACGCAGATCTGGTGGATGCTGGGGGGCTGGACTTCGGTGCTCATGCTGCTTGGGGTTGGAGCTTCTCTTACCCCAGTGCACCCACTCGAGGGTCCCTCGGTGGTCGTGCTGGTTCAGTGTTGTGCTGGTTCTGATGATCGCCGGGTCCTCTGGTCTCGTCGCACCTACGGTTCTCAGCTGTGCTGTAGAGGCAGGTTGAGGTCAGAGAGGGCAGGGAGTCCGGGTCTCGTCAAGCTGGGCAGTCTGGTTCCGGAGGAAGGACGTTTCAGCAAACCGCGAGATACTTAGTTGGTGCCTGCTGCTGCAGGGTGACTACTCCTTAGTCACAAGGGAGAAATCTTGAGAAGAAGTCGAGAGTTCCTTTCGTAGAAAGTAGTTTCAGGATTCAAAGATGATCTAATTTTGAAGGGTCCCCGCTCCTACCTTTATTCTAAAGAATGGGGCTGGTACGGGACTAGGTCCTGCCCATGGGTGGGACCAGGAAGGGGGGTGGTTACACCCCTCTCCCATGTCCGGACTTTCCCCAGCTCAGGGGCTGGTATGCCCCTGGAACTGGTTCAAGCCGGCAGATGCATAGTGAGCACCGGGGTGCCACTTGCAGTCACCTTCCTATTTAGCCCTGCCTACCTAGGATACACAAAACCCTGTCTGGGATGGTGCTAGCACCGCCCCTGACAGGAAACCCTTTGTCCAAGCTCTCCTCGCTGGAAGGACTCCCAGCAGCAGGAGGTCAGACTTGTGTCTGTGGTGGCAGCATCCATTTTGTGATGCTGAGGCTCGAGTTAACTTTAACCGGGGTTCACAGTTACATACATGTCGTGTCCCTCTAGAAGGGTGGAATGCTAACCCCATCGCCAGAATTGGCGAGGGGTTAGTATTCCAATTCGTATGACACCTTACTCGACATGTTTTGATAAAGCGATACCAAAGTTGGCAAATAACAGCGAGGATTATAAGGCACTTAAGAGTATATGGTACGCGTTAACATAGAACAGCTATTAGGACTTGGTTTCGCAAGCTGCAGATGGGCTCAGCTCATGCCAGAGCACCATCTCACATAATTCCAAGCACTCTGCCTTCAGGATTGTTAAGGCCTGCCATAGGAGTGACTGATAGGAATACATGTGTCTATTTTAGGGTTAGATATAGGGATACTATATCTACAGCAAAGGGTGATTACACCACCTTGCCCCAGCTGTCGTGCAGCCAGTTGTGTCAGATTTAGATGGCCAGCCAGGGGTGGCATAATACATGCTGCAGCCCCTGGTAGGCGCTGGGTACACCTATGCCCTGAGTTACAGGGTCTGACAAGGTGGCCCAGTACCAATTGGTAAATGCACCTAAGGTACACGTGTCAATTTAGTGAGAGAACAGCTAGGCTGTGGGTCTGATTAGCAGGCCCACAGCCAGGGAAGTCGTAAACCAGTGAAGCAAAAAGCAAAAATCTGGGGTGATCATAGGATTGCAGACCCTACTCTCCAACATGACCCCCCCCCAAACTTTGGGACAATAAACTAACCTTGACCAGGTGAGTCTTCTTGCTCTAAGTGGAAATACCTGGAGAGCCCATCTGCATTGCCATGATCAGTGCCAGGTCTATGCTCCACCGTAAAATCCATCCCCTGTAGGGAAATGGACCACCTAAGCAGTTTGGGGTTTTCACCCTTCATCTGATTTAGCCACAAGAGGGGCTTATGATCGGTCTGAATCTTGAAATGAGTGCCAAACAAGTATGGCCTCAGTTTCTTCAGGGCCCAAACCACAGCAAAGACCTCCCTCTCAATAGCTGACCAATTTTTCTCTCTGGGGGTCAGCCTTCTGCTAATAAAAGCAATGGGCTGGTCATGACCATCAAAATTCAGCTGAGACAGAACAGCTCCCACACCCAACTCAGAAGCATCTGTTTGGACAATGAATGGTTTGGAGTAGTCTGGACTCTTTAGGATAGGTGCTGTGCACATGGCCTGCTTTAGGTCATCGAATGCTTTTTGACAGCCTGCTGTCCACTGAACTTTCTTTGGCATCTTTTTACTTGTCAGGTCATTAAGTGGAGTCACAATTGATCCATCATTTCTGACAAATTTCCTGTAATAACCAGTCAGGCCCAAGAAAGCTTGAACCTGAGTCTGGGTGGTTGGAGGAGCCCAGTCGATGGACTGTATCTTGCTCTCCAGTGGCTGAACCTGGCCTCCACCTACAAGGTGGCCCAGGTATACGACCTGTGTCTGCCCTATCTGGCACTTTGTGGCCTTGATAGTTAGACCTGCTGCTTGCAGTGCCTCTAACACTTTCCTCAGGCGGACCAGGTGATCCTCCCAGGTGGAACTAAAGACAGCCATATCATCAAGATATGCTGCACAGAAGTCATCCAGCCCAGTTAGAACTTGATTCACCAGCCTTTGGAAGGTGGCAGGTGCATTTTTCAAACCAAAGGGCATTACCACAAACTGATAATGCCCACCAGGGGTAGAAAATGCTGTCTTGGGCTTGGCTTCCTCAGCTAACCTGATTTGCCAATACCCAGCTGTCAGGTCAAATGTGCTTAAGTAGTTGGCAGAGGCCAATCTATCTATAAGTTCATCTGCCCTTGGTATTGGGTGGGCATCAGTCTTAGTGACTGCATTGAGGCCTCTGTAGTCTACGCAACCTCATCTCTTTCTTACCACCCTGGGTGTGAGGCTTTGGCACTAGAACTACTGGACTAGCCCAAGGGCTATCTGAGGGCTCAATGACTCCCAGCTCCAACATTTTCTGCACTTCTGATTTGATGCAGTCTCTGACATGATCAGGCTGTCTGTAGATTGTACTCTTAACTGGCAGACTGTCACCAGTGTCAACCTCATGGGTACACCAATTGGTTTGACTGGGTGTCAGAGAGAACATATGTCTAAAGGATTGAAGAACTTGTTTGCAATCCTTTTGCTGATGCTCAGAGAGGCTGCCACAAAAGACAACACCATCTACTGACCCATCATTAGGGTTCTGAGTGAGCAGGTCTGGGAGAGGGTCACTCTCCTCCTCCTGTCCCTCATATGTGGCCATGAGCAAGCTCATGTCCTTCCTGTCGACATATGCCTTGAGCCTATCACTTGGAGCACCCTGAGGGGGCTCCTGGGAGTTCCAAGGTCCACCAGGTAGGTGACCTCTCCCTTTTGCTCAATGATTGTGTGGGGCCCAGACCATTTGTCTTTGAGTGCTGCTGGGGCCACTGGCTCCAACACCCACACCTTCTGTCCAGGCTTGTACACAGTCAGGACAGCCTTTTGGTCATGCCAAGCTTTTTGGAGTTCGTGGCTTGCCTCAAGGTTTTTAGAAGCCTTTTCCATATACTCAGCCACCCTGGAGCGTAGACCAAGTACATAGTCCACTATGTTGGTTGCAGGCTTTTTGAGAGGTCTCTCCCATCCTTCCTTCACCAAACACAGCGGTCCTCTTACAGGATGTCCATACAAAAGTTCAAAAGGGCTGTAGCCAACCCCCTTCTGTGGGACTTCTCTATAAGCAAACAAAAGGCAGGGTATCAGGACATCCCATCTACGCCTGAGCTTTTCAGGTAGTCCATGAATCATCCCTTTTAGGGTCCTGTTGAACCTTTCAACAAGCCCATTGCACTGTGGATGATAGGGTGTGGTGAACTTGTAGTTGACACCACATTCCTTCCACATAGCAGTCAGATATCCTGACATGAAGTTTGCACCTCTGTCAGAGACAACCTCCTTAGGGAAGCCCACTCTGGAGAACACTCCAACTAGGGCTCTTGCCACAACAGGTGCTGTAGTGGTCCTAAGGGGAATAACTTCAGGATACCTGGTGGCATGGTCCACCACCACCAGTATAAACTTGTGCCCTGATGCTGTCTGGGGTTCCATTGGACCAACAATGTAAATCCCCACTCTTTCAAAGGGTACCCCCACCACAGGTAGTGGTATAAGGGGGGGCTTTGTTGTGCCACCTGACTTACCACTGGCTTGGCAAGTGACACAGGAGCGACACAACTCCCTGGTATCTTCATTCATGTGAGGCCAGTGAAAGTGTGAGACAAGTCTGTCCCAAGTCTTATTCTGGCCTAAGTGTCCTGCAAGGGGAATCTCATGGGCCAAGGTAAGAAGGAAACCTCTCTGTGACAAGGGGATGACCAGCCTCCTGGTTGCACCAGGTTTGGGGTCTCTTGCTTCAGAGTACAGGAGTCCATCATCCCAGTATACCTTGTGGGTACCTGTGGCGTTCCCTGCAGCCTCAGCAGCAGCCTGCTGTCTGAGGGTTTCAAGAGAAGGGCAGTCTAACTGTGCCTTCCCCAGGTCTTCTCTGGAGGGTCCCCCTGAACCCAGAAACTCAACCTGATCAGGTTCAAGTTCTTTAGGCTCAGTTTCCCTCAGCTCTTTGAGGTCAGCCTCCTCTGAGACTTGATCCACAACCTGGGGCAAGGGGGAAGGCAATGCCTTAACCCTACTGCTCTTCTTCTTGGAAGGTGTCTGGTCCATTGTTCCAGGATCCAGCACCTGTTCAGTGGGGCATCTTCTGGCCTGTGACCTAGTCACAGCAAGCACATGTGCTGGCAAGCCTAACTTTTCCATGTGAGTCCTCTGCTCCACTTCTGACCATAGTGATGACTCCAAATCATTGCCCAACAAACATTCAACTGGGAGGTCTGAACTCACCACAACTTTCTTTTGGCCACTTGCCCCTCCCCAGGAGAAATCAACAATTGCCATACTATGTGGGTAGTGACATTGCTGGCATTGGTCACTAGGTAGTCTGTACCTAGTATGATCTGTCCAGGGTCCACAAAGTTAGGTGTCACCATTGTGACACTGGCACAAGTGTCCCTGTAGGCCTGAGCCATCTTTCCATTTATAAAAGGTGTCTGCCTGTATTTGCCCAAAGTATTGGGACTTGCATCAGGGGATATATCCACATCCCCTGTACAGACAAGGACAGCCTGAGTGAGTGTGCCAACTAGGTTGTCATACCCCTCAGATCCCAAGGTTAACCCAACTAATCCCTTGGGAGATGCACTACCACTGCTGACTGTACTAGGGGGTGCAGGTGCCTTAGGGGCTGCAGTGGTAGGAGTTTGCCCTCCTTTCTTGGTGCACTCACTAAACCAGTGAGTTTTACTTTTACAGTATTGGCACCACCTTTTAGACTGGCCTTCTTGAGTCTTCTTTTTCTGCTGTGAAGCCTGACCCCCACCCTCTTTGGTGTGTTGGGGGCCTGTCGAAGACTTCTGGTCATTTTGTTCATTTTTATTATTACCCTTTTGGTCTGCTTTCTTCTGACCACCCTGGTTCTGAGTCTGGTTCTGCTTAACCCTTGTTCTGACCCATCTGTCTGCCTTCTTTCCCAGTTCTTGGGGAGAGGTCAGATCCGAGTCAACAAGGTGCTGATGCAACAACTGGTTCTGACAATTATTTAAAATCTGTTCTCTCATGATCAGATTGTACAATCCTGTGTAATCAGTAACCTTACTGCCCAGCAACCAGCCCTCCAAAGCCTTAGTGGCACAATCCACAAAGTCAGACCAATCCTGAGACTGAGTTTTCTGTGTATCCCTGAACAGCAACCTGTACTGCTCAGTGGTTAGGCCAAACCCATCTATCAGTGTGTTTTTCAGGACTTGGTAATTGTTAGCATCCTCAGCTCTAGTAGCGAGGAGCTTATCTCTACCTTTGCCTTCAAAGGAGAGCCACAAGACAGCTGCCCACTGACTCTGGGGATCGCACTGGACAGTGCAGGCCCTCTCCAAAGCAGTTATCCATTTGTGGATATCATCCCCTTGTTTAAAGGGGGGCACTATCTTACTCAGGTGTCTAGTGTCTAAACTCCTGTCCTTTTCTCTAGGTAAAATGCTGCCACCAGTGGGGTCTGCCCCACTCAATTTCTGCTCTCTAGCAAAGGCAAGTCTCTCTTTGGCCAGGGCAAGTTCTTCCCTTTCAATCCTCAGATTGACTTCCCTCATCTTAGCTTCATGCTCTTCTCTGAGGGGATGTCATCCCTCTGTGAGAAGAGGTCTGAGAGCCATTGGTTCGAATGGATCTGTTAGAGCCTCTGGATAGAGACCTAACTCGTCCATTCCCAATGTTAAGCCTGCCTGAGAGTGGGCCTGGGGGTCCCCCAAATCCATTCTCATGCCTGCTTAAGTTGGTCCTGGTGAGTCTATTGACTTCTACCTGACCCTTGTCTGCCTCATCCCCTGACAACTCCTGTTCCTCCTCCTCTCCTTCACTAACTGTTCCATTGAGTTGGAGGTCAGGGTTCCGTCTAAGGGGGGCATGCTCCCATCTGGATTAGGAGGGCCTGTGCTAGAAGCCCTCCTGGCATCATAAGTCTCTAAGAGACCAATCAGGAATGGGATTGTAGGGTTAGAACCCAGTTTTAGCTTCCTGGAGGTACACACTTGTCTCATCTCCTGGAAGCTAAGAGCTGCATATCTTGAAGTGACCGGTGGAGGGTCCACTGACAGAAGGGGGGCCTCTGAGTTCCCTCCTTTGTCTGACATGCTTTTCTAGTGAGGTGTAAGTGGTGCACTTACCTACACTATTTGTTTGCCTACTGATCCCTTGCTAAGAGTTGTAGTCAGGGTGTGCTAGGCCCTGTTGAACTACAACAGATAGTTCAGTAGAACTCAGAGTATTCTAAGCTAAGTTATATGTACCTTGGTACTTATGTGATCTTTCAAATGATATTCTTAGGATACGTGTGGTAAAACAACAGCAAGCTCAAATCCCAACCGCTGCTCACCAATGTGAGAAGTTGGCCTGATATGCAGTGCTCACTATTCTAGTGATCACTATGTATCAGTCCAAACGACCCTTATTGATGATTGGTTGTAAGTCAACCTTATAGACCAGCTATCCTAGTAGCATGGACAAGAGAAGTCTTTAGGCTAAACTCTAGAGGGCATGTTAAGCCAGCTGTTATACCATCACATATACCCCTTGAACACCAAGTGAAAGGGCACCACACAAGTTGTTATGAAAATAAAAGGATATTTATTTATAACACAACAACCCTGGACTCTTTATGAGGACAGGGTGCTAAGCACAATACAAAGCTCTTAAAGAAATACTGAAAGTCGCACAATTTACACAAATGCCCGAGGGGCACGAAAAACCATATACTACAAAAGTGGAATGCGAAATTACTAGCAGGTAAGTACTACTCTCAGAGACTTTGGAATCACTAGGCCTACAATGCTGAACCCTTAGATTAGAAGCAGGAGGTCTAGGAACGCCGTGTGCAGAGTGGGAACTCTCACGCGTAATGCGGGACAAAGTCTATGGATACTAGTAAATGCAAAAGTTAGTGTTCTCGGGCGAACCCGACTAGGTAGGTCAAAAACTAAAGTGGATCTAGACACTTAGAGAGTTGTTCTACGCTGGAGAACCGTGGTACTCGGTTTACCTAGCCCAGGGGCTGCGGCTGCATAGGGTTCAAGTGTTGTCGGGAATCCTCGTTGACGAACCAGGAACCTGAAGTGGAAGTTACTGGCAGGCGACCAGTGAAGATGTTCCGGGCTGATCCAAGGACTGGATCAGCTGAAGAAGAGTACCTGTAAGCAGAGGGGACCAAGTTCTGAATCACTAGCCAGTGATTAGGTGGGCACCAGGATGGCACCGGACGAGGTCACTCAGCCAGGTGAAGAGGTGACACTGGATTCTGCTGCTGCACGGACCAGGGGCGCTGATGTCGACCAGGCTGGAGGTCTGCGAGCTGTCCCACGTCGGATGTCTGCTGCTGGCGATGCTGGATCCGGTGAAGGAGGCAACAAGCCTTGGCTACGGCAAGACCACGTGGCGACACAAAATGGCGTCTTGAGTGGACCAGGAGGGTCCGAGGAAGGTCCCCTTCAGGAGGAGACTAGGGCCAGTCTAGAGGAGCTAGACCAGCGGTGAAACAAACGTAGGACGTCGTCTGGAGGGTCACTAGCCAACGGGCAAGTGACCGGATAATGTAGCAGCAACCCAGGAGCAAAAGGGCCCCACGCAGATCTGGTGGATGCTGGGGGGCTGGACTTCGGTGCTCGTGCTGCTTGGGGTTGGGGCTTCTCTTACCCCAGTGCACCCACTCAAGGGTCCCTCGGTGGTCGTGCTGGTTCAGTGTCGTGCTGGTTCTGATGATCGCCGGGTCCTCTGGTCTCGTCGCACCTACGGTTCTCAGCTTTGCTGTAGAGGCAGGTTGAGGTCAGAGAGGGCAGGGAATCCGGGTCTCGTCGAGCTGGGCAGTCTGGTTCCGGAGGAAGGACGTTTCAGCAAACCGCGAGATACTTAGTTGGTGCCTGCTGCTGCAGGGTGACTACTCCTTAGTCACAAGGGAGAAATCTTGAGAAGAAGTAGAGAGTTCCTTTCGTAGAAAGTAGTTTCAGGATTCAAAGATGATCTAATTTTGAAGGGTCCCCGCTCCTACCTTTATTCTAAAGAAAGGGGCTGGTACGGGACTAGGTCCTGCCCATGGGTGGGACCAGGAAGGGGGGTGGTTACACCCCTCTACCCCGTCTGGACTTTCCCCAGCTCAGGGGCTGGTGTGCCCCTGGAACTGGTTCAAACCGGCAGATGCATGGTGAGCACCGGGGTGCCACTTGCAGTCACCTTCCTATTCAGCCCTGCCTACCTAGGATACACAAAACCCTGTCTGGGATGGTGCTAGCACCGCCCCTGACAGGAAACCCTTTTTCCAAGCTCTCCTCGCTGGAAGGACTCCCAGCAGCAGGAGGTCAGACTTGTGTCTGTGGTGGCAGCATCCATTTTGTGATGCTGAGGCTCGAGTTCACTTTAACCGGGGTTCACAGTTACATACATGTCGTGTCCCTCTAGAAGGGTGGAATGCTAACCCCGTCGCCAGAATTGGCGAGGGGTTAGTATTCCAATTCGTATGACACCTTACTCGACATGTTTTGATAAAGCGATACCAAAGTTGGCAAATAACCGCGAGGATTATAAGGCACTTAAGAGTATATGGTACGCGTTAACATAGAACAGCTATTAGGACTTGGTTCCGCAAGCTGCAGACGGGCTCAGCTCATGCCAGAGCACCATCTCACATAATTCCAAGCACTCTGCCTTCAGGATTGTCAAGGCCTGCCATAGGAGTGACTGATAGGAATACATGTGTCTATTTTAGGGTTAGATATAGGGATACTATATCTACAGCAAAGGGTGATTACACCACCTTGCCCTAGCTGTCGTGCAGCCAGTTGTGTCAGATTTAGATTGCCAGCCAGGGGTGGCATAATACATGCTGCAGCCCCTGGTAGGCCCTGGGTACACCTATGCCCTGAGTTACAGGGTCTGACAAGGTGGCCCAGTACCAATTGGCAAATGCACCTAAGGTACACGTGTCAATTTAGTGAGAGAACAGCTAGGCTGTGGGTCTGATTAGCAGGCCCACAGCCAGGGAAGTCGTAAACCAGTGAAGCAAAAAGCAAAAATCTGGGGTGATCATAGGATTGTAGACCCTACTCTCCTACAAGGTGAACGGCGGTACTTTGCTTGGCAGACGGGGAGCGCCGGGAGACTCCCCGAACTACAGCCCCCAGCAGCCTCAGGGGCGGCACGCCTGTGACACGCCTGGAGCGCCCGGAGGCGCTAGAAAAACGCTGACCTCCCGTGAGCCCAGGGGGGAACACCAGGACCGGAAAACTTGCCTGGGACGCCAACGGGCGGTGCCGTGAGGTGAACGGCGGTACTTTGCTTGGCAGACAGGGAGCGCCGGGAGACTCCCTGAACTACAGCCCCCAGCAGCCTCAGGGGCGGCGCGCCCGTGACGCGCCTGGAGCGCCCGGAGGCACTAGAAAAACGTTGACCTCCCCCTCGCCCCGCGAGTCGCGCGCGGGAGCAACCGGGAGAAGCCCGGGACAAGGGCGGGGCAGTCTTTGGCAGTCGTTGGCAGGAGGAGGCAGGGCAGGGCCTCAGACCCTGCTCCTCGCAATGGAGAAACGCAAGCCGACTGTGAACGGCGGAGAAGGTAAGAAGGCCAAGGTTCCAAGGAAATCAGAGACTATTATATCTTACCTGACATCTGCTGTGGGGGCTCTTAATGACGAAATTGCAAATGCGGAAAAAGAACTGGGACTCAGCCAGCCCGCTCTAGAGCCCGGGGACCTAATCGACCTAGCTGTCCCTGAGTCCGCATCTCATATTCCACTGGAACCCAATGTTGTTGTTAGGGCTCCTACCATTCCTCCCGCACCCATGATTACCACCTCACCTCCTCAACCAAGTAGTGAAATTGTATATCCTGAACTGGCTAATAACATACCACCTAAACCTAAAAACAAACGAGGCAAGACAATCCGTAAGGGTTACTCAGGCAGTGCGGACAAACTGATTCTCGAGGATGTTCACCCCAACCTGGCCGAAATGATCGAGGTCTTAATTGAATCGCGGTTGGAACCATTGTTGGTAAACATAGCGAAAGACATTGTGGACACCCTGAAATCATGTGTGAATAACATTATGAGTAAATGCGACAAGACTGATAAATATTTACACGAGCGCAATGCAAACAGCGAGACACACTTTAAAAGTAACTTAACACCTGAGCAACAAGGGAGGGTCTCCACGACAATTAATGAGCCAGTTAGCTCGCATATGCAATCGCATAGCACTAACTGTGTCCCCATGGTCATAGCACATGATGATAGGATTGCATCTTTGCGGGGGGCACAAAAGGCTGATGGTGTGGGGGTTGGGGCACCAAGTGTGTCAGCGACCCCAATAGCCCAGGGGCACCAACCCAATGATCCTCGTAAAAGACTGACCCGGGCAGTGGATCTTCCACCGGATGCTGCCCGTTTAGACGTTATCTTGACCGGGATCCCCGTGCCTTAAACCACACCAGAGTGAATCTGAGTCCGAGCTGCTAAATAGAACTAGAAATTGGTGTTCACAGTTCAGTAGTGGGAGTGTGGATGTGGGCAAACATATTATAGCTGCTCGAAGGGTGGATTGGGTGGGAAGGAAGGTCAAATGCATCCCCGGAGACTGTGTAATTGTTAACTTTAACAGATGTAATATAGCAGATACTCTTCTCTGGGATGGTTCTGATCTAGTTGGTGTTGCTATTAGATCACTCCCACTAGGGTATTTTTATCCCCCTCCCACACACCCTCAGCCAAGATCATCCCACCCGCCTATTCCACACCTGATAGGAAAAGCAGGACGGATAGGGGCTACGCCACACATAACCTACCAAACCCACCAGGCTCTACTGCGGGTGAGACCAAATCCCGTAGTAGCTCCACCCACACAAGAACATTACATTGGCAGTCAGGGGACAGGGATCTTACTTAGTAATAGGTTCTCCCCCCTTTCTACTGACTCTCCCCTAGATTCCAACGATTGACAACCATCCACTGTGCCCTCTATCACGGAGGTCACCCCTGCACATAGGTATCGCCACATACCAGTGGTAAGCTGGAACATCGCAGGGCTAAGGAAGAAAGCCACAGACGCTAGATGGTTAAACTTTGTGTCCCAATATGAGATTTTGGGTTTCCAGGAAACATGGGAGGCCAGTGATAACTTTTTCTTGGACGGGTTCCGGAGTTTTTTCAGTCAAGGCAACCCCCGGGGAGGGTGGCAGGCACAAAGGAGGGCTGCACATACTTTTCTCTTTAAAATTGGCGGGTGTCACTAGTAAGATTGATTGTACCTCTGATAACATCTTATGCATCGAGTGGGCCAGGCCAAATTCTCCGCTAACTCTGATAGTTAATCACTACAATGCCCCTACAAGGGATGGAAACTGTTCACACTTGAAGTCCCTATTTCTGTTTTTATCATCATATAAGTCAAAGCAACATGCTTCATTCGATATCCTGTTAATGGGAGATTTTAACGTCCACCCATGTGGCTGGGGTTGTTTGGCCAAAGAGGTACTGGGCCCCCCCGGAGCTGTCAGTACTCACTTTGAGCACACTGCACAGGGGGCGGACTTGGAAGATCTACTCGCATATCTAAATTTATATGAGGCTGAAGGGTCATGGGGAGACGAGAGGGCACCGACTTTTGTAGGCAGGGATGCCAGTGCGATTATCGATTACATTTTCATTACTCCCGGGCTAATCGATATGGTGGTATCCTATGAAGTGTGTACTTCCCCTTTCACTGACCATAATCCTGTAGTCTTGACCCTGGACATGGGTAGCAACATTGTCAGCCAGGTTGAGCGTCTAGGGGACCGTGGTGATACCCTCGTCCCTAGGGAGCAGGGCCGCAGAGTAAATTGGGCAAAGGTCGTCCCGGATAGCTTTATGGACAACCTTCTACATAACAGACAAGCTGACATCACAATTTGCACGGACAGCACATCTGAAGGCACCGCCATCATTAGTTCTTTCACCTCTATATGTACACAAATCAGTCATGACCTGACGACCATAAAGAAACGAGCGGATTCATCTAGCCCTAGATGGTTTGACAGGGAGTGCTCTAAAAAACATAATGCTCTCCTTCAGGCTCTTAAACAGCAGCCAAGAGACAGGGAGTTGGTGGGCCGGCTTAGAAAAGAATATAGGCAGGCTACCGAGACACGTAAAAAAACAATAAAAAGTGAGGCCTGGGACAGCTTAACAACGGTTAGTGTACTGAGAGACAGTTCCCAATTCTGGATGATTTTAAAATCACCCTTACTTTGCCATCTCAAATAACACCGTTCTGGATTGTGTGATTCCTGAGGATGCCTGGGTGAATCATTTTAGTAAAATATATAATAGCGAAGATGGGCCAGCTACACTCCGTCCCCAACAGCCTTTGTCTGAAGCATCTCCTCTGTCCTTTTCTGAATTTGGGGTTATCAGGGCAATCGATGAAATGACCAAACATAAGGCCCCGGGACCAGACGGTGTCCCTGCCGACCTATACAGCTTCCAGTCACCATTATGGGCCAATATTCTTACTAACGTTTTTAATTCAACTGTTAATGAGGGATTCCCAAAAACCTGGTCCACCTCAACCATTATCCCTATATTTAAGAAGGGCTCCAGATCCGATCCGGCCTGTTATAGGCCGATCTCGCTAATCGATTCTGCGGTAAAGATTCTTAGCAGAGTCATTTTACACAGACTAGGCGATATCATTAAGGAGAAGGGGGTGCTCTCTGACCTACAATATGGTTTCAGAGAGAAACGAGGTACAATAGAGCAGTGTTTGAACCTCCACATGCTGGTCAGTAAATACACTATGGCAAAAGAGGGCCATTTATATCTGGCCTTTATGGACCTCTCCTCGGCCTTCGACTTGGTCAATAGGGCCAAGTTATGGGCCATATTGGCTGGCATTGGGATTGATCCCCCTCTGTTAGACTTCTTGGCCGCACTTCACGCAGACCTATCAGCCACCATTAGAACTAACCGTGAAGGCAGTACCACCAGACCTTTTAGTTCTAGAAGAGGTGTGAGGCAGGGCTGTATTTTAGCCCCACTTCTGTTCACCCTTTATATTAACTCCCTAGATAAAGCCTTGGAGGGGTCCACACCTGATATCTCTACATGGGGGGGTCCGCAGTACCCGTACTCCTCTACGCAGACGATGCGGTGCTCTTAGCCCGAACAGGGGTGGGTTTACAGAGGCCTCGACGCATTTGGCCACTTCATGACTTCGTTAGACCTCTTGGTCAATAACAAAAAATCACATATCATGCTGGCAGGGAAGCGACCTAGGCCAAAAAAGTTGAAATCTTTTAGCTGCTGCGAAAAGGGGATTTCGAGGGTACAAGTGTTTACCTACTTGGGTGTGATATTTGAAGAGAAGGGCTCGTGGACCCCACAGGTGGATGCGAAATCTCTAGCTGTCACTAGATCCACCTCCACACTTTTGAGTTTCGCTAAGCATCTTGGGTCTCGACCGATGGAGGCATTATTGAAGGTTTACAAAACCAAATGCTTATCTATAGCGTCCTAGGAGCCCCACTGTGGGGTTACTCTCACTGTGGTAAACTACAGACAGTAGAAAATCACTTTCTTAGGTCTTTATTGGGTGTTCCACAATCTACACCAGTCCTATCAATACACACTGAGTTAGGGTTGGGATATATCACTGATTTGCTCCAACTAGCGCCCCTAGTATGTTGGACCAAAACCTGGCTGAACAAGGACATTACACTAAACCATACTATTTTTAGGGACTGCATGTCCTTGGATAATGCCTCAAAGATTCTGTGGCTGGAATACGTAAAGGGGGAGATGGGCAGACTTGGCAGGCCTGGCCTTTTTAGTCACCCAAACACCATACTTAGGGAAGACCTGAAATGGATTAAAGAAAACTTTATGAGGAGGGCAATCCAAACACGGGAGGAGAAAGAACTAACTAAACCTAGAGCTAGAGCCAACTTCCTCCTTCTGACTACGCCCCAAATTGAACCTTATCTAAAAATCGTGAGCAGACCATTCCATCGTCATTTGCTCATTAGATTTAGGTTCAATATAATCCAATATTCCCTGGGTGATTTCCCTGTGTGGGGTGTTCCCGATGAGTCTACCCCGTGTAGCTGCGATAATTTTTCTGAGCAAACCCTCATGCATTTTGTCATGTTCTGTAGCCACTACAAAGAGAGTAGAATGAGGTTTTTGGCACCCATTTTAAGAGACGCAGGTTTTGTCCAGGTACGCCCTGCTCTACTTTACCTGCAGTTATTAGGTAGTACCAGGACAACCCTCGGGGTTGCTAGCTTCCTGGTCGCAGCCATGCGTACAAGGACCAGGATGCTATCCCCGAGGCAACTGGAAGGGTGACCCCACTATCTTGTATTCGTTGCTATTGTTTTTTAACTATATTTAACCTTTTTATACTGTGTAGGAATTATATTGGTGTGAACTTTTATATCTACGTACATTAGACATTGTCACAGATTTTGACTCTTGAATGTCTTTTAACTTCATGAACTTTGTTACATTGTAATCAATTTTTAAATGTATGCTGTCTTGTTGCTTTTATGATTTTAAATGTAATCGAATAAAGCTTGTTTTGACTTGGTATGGCTGTAGTCTGAAAGTTGTTACTGTGAGATTGTGTGCCTGCACCGTAGTTTTATTCAGTTCGATGCACAATCTCCGTTCAGTCAAAAAACTCAGGCAGCAATTCTTAAGATTTTTCCTGCTCATCCTAATCATAGTGGGCGGATTATCATAAAATTCATGATGTCCTATATTATATAAAAATGATTTAACATACAGCAACCATCTAATATGTATCACCCCATCCAGGCCCCTACAGTCTTCTAAAACCCCACGGTTAAAATTTGTTTCCTCTGTTGTCCATATCCCATGCCACAACAGGACTGGTTGAATCATTATAATGTCTTCCAGATATGTCAGACCTAGTTCAGTGTGGCAAATAAAGGAAGAGGTGCTGTTAGGGACCATCAATAAAAATCTTAAAAACACATTTTCAGCTACCTGCAGCGAGCTTACGTCCACATACCCCTATTTGCCAGATCCATACGAAGCAACGCTGACGCATTTCGCTTTGTAAATATCTCATATTTCCACCGTGGGACGTCTGCCCAATTTCCTACTGAAATTTGATAGTGCAGATAAGGTTTTGATATATATTAATCTCCTTGCTTTAACAGCCTGCACCCATGACCCCGTATGATCAAACAAAATGCCAAAATAGGAAAATAACTTTGCACTTTCAATCCGTTTTTTGTCAATAAAAATAGATTTTGTCTTTATACATCCTGACCCACAATTCATTATATAAGTTTTAGATGAATTGATGGTAAGACCTCTTTCTGACATTAAATTTGCAAAGCTGGTAACCATCCTTTGCATTCCCAACGGTGTACGGGCCATTAGAACTGCGTCGTCCGCGTATAACAGTACGGAGATAGGGCGTTTACCAGCCTCAGGTAGGCCTTTACATTCTTGGACCAAGACCTTTTCAATGTTGTTTATGTACAAGGTAAAAAGAAACGGTGCAAGAACGCACCCTTGCCTAACACCTCGTTTCACCTTAAAGTGTCCCGTGCATTTCATACCAGTCCCAAACCGTACCCGTGTCCTTGCCCCTAAATAAAACTGTCTTATAAAAGAGATTAAAACTGATTTGACGCCCAATTCTTCTAGAATAAGCCACAATTTATTGTGCCTCACACAATTGAACACCGATGATAAGTCAACGAAGGCTAAATACAGGACCCCTTTTTTTGCTTTAGTATACTTATTTCAATAAGATGTTTAAGTTTAGGCCCTGCTCAATTGTGCCTAGCTTTTAACGAAAGCCAAACTGCAAGTCTCTTATCACCGATCGTTCCTCTGCCCAATCCTGGAGTCTGTTTAATATAACCAGACCGACAATTTTCACTGTTGAATCTAACAACGATATTGGTCTGTAGCAGGTCAGCTCGTTCCTATCCCCCTTATTAAATATTGGAACAAGGATATACTCATACCATGTTGAGATAAAGCCAGCAGAACTAGATGCGTTAAATACTTGTGTCAACAATGGGCCCCATAGTGCAATATTAGTTTTAAAAATATTGACAGGGACATCATCTGGCCCTGCTGCTTTTCCTCCCAAGCTTGCGGCAATAGCCAGATTTACCTCGCTTAACTCAAATACTAGTGCTTTCCCATGGTCCCTTAACAATATGTCACACTCTGACTCAGTGCCCACAGTGTCATATGACTGTATGGGTGTTTCATCATACAATATCGAGAAGTGCTCTATCCATCTAGGTTCTGGGGTAGCCATCTCAATAGTGGCTAGCTCCTTATCTATAAAAAGGGTGCATTAACTGCCTTCCAGAATGCACTAGTATCTTTGGCAATGGATGCTTCACAGAGGGCTATCCAGGCCTCTACTTTCAAGCTATCTCTTCTACCTTTTAGAGCACTCTTATATTCTTTCCGTGCCTCTCTAATTTTATCCCTATCTCTAACTTCTTTATACAGGGCATGCTTAAGATTTCTATAGACCCGAGTACAATTTTGATTGTACCACACCTTTTTCCTGTTACGCTTTTTCCTACGATTTATGCTAATGGTAAGCGCCTTCTTAGTGTAATCTGCAATATCAGTAAAACTCTCAATAATTTCCTGAGGTGCAGTATTTACATCCAAACATACCCTCGCTTCGTAGCAATTTGTTACCACACCAACCATAAAATCTGTGGGTACCACTTTCTCCCAGCTCAGGGTATAACCATTTTGACTAGATAAAGAAATGTTTTTTTAAAATAGAGTTTGGACTGTTGACTTTACCTACATTTTGTCTAAATAGCAAAATGCCCACTCTCTGATCAAAGTGGTCACTCAATACAATCTGATGCTGGCAGAAATCATCAACAATTGAACCATAACAATTGAAAACCAAAAGAAAATCCATTGTGGAAAATGTTCCACACCCATTAAACGTAGGGCCAAGAGGCACAGGGGGACTACTTAAAGTGTTGGCAAAACCCAGATCAAAATCAAATACTAATGCATTTAATCATTCACCATACATTGTATGTGGGAAATGTGAAAACAAGGTCTCTCTGTCATATGTAGTTCCACAGTTCCCAGTATCCGAGTGTTGACAGAGAGCAGTATTAAAACCCCCCTAGACTACAATCAAATCTTTGCTTCCTATCTACTGCAGCTTATGCAACTGACCACGCATAGCCTTCACATTCCCTTCTAATAAACCGTGGGGAACATTGTTATGATAATTCACAAGTATTACTAGGCATTAGTCTGATAATTTGGTAAAAACAATCCTCAAACACCAGATCTATTTTTTCAAAGTTAACTAAATTGAAGACATGTGTGCACAACCCCCTTTTGCTCTACCATGTTTGGAAGCTATAGCAGTTGTATGAAGAGTTTTGTAACCATTAATATGTATTGGTTCTATCGCCCAAGTTTCCTGTAGACTAAAAACACCAAATTGCTGGATAAATTCACACCACAATACATAAAACATAAAGTTACATCTACCCATTCCTCTAACAGCTATATTAGGTACCAAACTTTCTTCTGTATTCAGCATCGGGGTGTTGTCCATCAATGAAGTGGACACATCATCTGGGGTTACAATGTTCCCGATGCTAGTGTCAATGCCAGATCACCTTCTGATATTTCCTGGTGTACCATTATTTCCTGTGAACCGAATGAGCCTGTGCCCCCTATACCAGGCTCAATCCTACAATTCGTTGGCACTTTTCCCTACTATGTGCATTAGATTTCTTAGATACTCCATTCGTATAGATGTTACCAGACCCATTCTGTCAATCCACTTCTTCCAGGATCGGTAATATATTAAAACGGTTAAAAGTGGGTATTCCATAGCTTATACTGTGGGTTATCAACGGGGCATCTTTCGTCTATACGCCACAATCAAACTGGCTGGGTTTATAAAAGTATCCTAGTGGCACAATATTAATCTGATCTGTCCGAATTGGACTATTACACACCCTGCCCAGATTGACTCAATTAGGTACGAGGTCTTAAAATTCAAGATCACACAATCACCAGCCAGGTCCTTTGGTCCCCTCCCTATCCAGCCCATCCTTCTTGCCAATTTAAACTAAGTATGGGTGCAAATCCGTTCCGTTCGCGGCATTTGCGGATTTTTGGCAATTTCGCGTTCCGCGAATCCCGCGAATTTACCAAGAAATCCGCAATTCGCAAGCCGGCGGATTTATTTGCTTGGTCGCACTTGAAAAATACAATATCGCACGTGCGGCGTAGAATTACCTTGATTCGGAGTACGCCAAGTTGTTTTTCATCCCGTCTTTCATGTGCTGCGCCATTTTGGAGCTTGCTGCGTGATCGCGCAAGAGTTTTTCGACCGTTAGTACGTCATCGCGGCCCGCCGTCTTGCAGTGGGAGAGTTTGACAACGCGAGTATGTCATAAGGGCCCGCGATCATGTATCGCGGGAGTAAACAATTGCAAACACGTAGATCCGGCGGGCGATTTGAACAGCTTGCATTGCCGAACTTGCAAAAATTGCATTCTGCACAAGAAATCCATTGCAGGCAGCATAAACCTTCTGAATAGGATGATTTTGATCAGAATAACTCCTCAGATTAACCTTTGGCTGCACATTTTTGTGCAAGGAGTCCATTTTTTGGGGGGGTGGGAGGAAGGAAGTGGCCCAGAGTCTCCAACTTCCTGTTCCTGTCCAGCAGGCTCCTCCCAGTGCTTTGTCCATGGACTGGTCACTTTTCATTTGGATCTGGAGCTGGAAGGATTACTTTTTGTGATGGCTGCTGGATATTTGTATTTGAAGACTTTTTGGACTTTGGATCACTTTTGGATTTGAGATTTTAAAAGTAAGTTTGTGTTGTTTGTTTGTGGCATTGCAGTTGCTGCAACTACAATTTTTAAACTTTTCCACGACTTTTAATAAACATATATTGTGTGTAGCCACAAGGCCCAGGGTTAGTCATGGGTGCATGATACAACTGTTTCTGTGAGTTTTGTTGAACTTAAATCTCATTATGTCATGGTATTGAATTTAATAGCTCACTGTTATATGTGGAATTTTGCTTTAATTTTGGGGTGCCTGTAAAGCCACACTAGCCAGTAGGCCCAGGGGTAGTGAGTGGTGCATGGACCAAGTCTTTGTGTGGGGTCTCTTGAATTTAAACATCATTGAGGGCATGGATGGCATTGGATTGTGGTGATTTTTGTGTGTTTTTCGACTTTTTGGGGTGCTGTTAGGGCCTGGCCATGTGGGTGGGGGCCATTGTGAGGCTTTGTCCAGGCAGGGCCTGGCCATGTGGCTGGGAGACAAGGAACCATTTTGAAGTCGGGCAGTGTGCTTTGTGCCATAGGCCTGCACCCAGCCTGCCTTGCTTTCATCCATTATGCTCAGGGGTAGTGAGTGGTGCATCACCAAGGCTTTGTGTGGGGCCTCTTGAATTTTAACATCATTGAGGGCATGGATGGCATTGGATTGTGGTGATTTTTGTGTGTTTTTCGACTTTTTGGGGTGTGTTGGGGCCTGGCCATGTGGGTGGGGGCCATTTTGAGGCCTGGTCCAGGCAGGGCCTGGCCATGTGGCTGGGAGACAAGGAACCATTTTGTAGCCAGGCAGTGTGCTTTGAGCCATAGGCCTGCACCCAGCCTGCCCTGCTTTCACCCATTATGCCCAGGGGTAGTGAGTGGTGCATGGATCAAGGCTTTCTGTGGGCCCTCTTGAATTTAAACATCATTGAGGGCATGGATGGCATTGGATTGTGGTGATTTTTGTGTGTTTTTCGACTTTTTGGGGTGTTGTTGGAGCCTGGCCATGTGGGTGGGGGTCATTTTGAGGCCTGGTCCAGGCAGGGCCTGGTCATGTGGCTGGGGGACAAGGGGCCATTTTGAAGCCAGGCAGTGTGCTTTGAGCCATAGGCCTGCACCCAGCCCACCCTGATTTCACCATTATGCCCAGGGGTAGTGAGTGGTGCATGGACCAAGGCTTTGTGTGGGGCCTCTTGAATTTTTTTTTTTTAATAATATTTTATTGAAAACAAAAAGCAGAGTCATCATCCAATTAGCATTCTATACAGTACAGAATCAAACATAATGGGCAAAACATAAAAGGTATTACATCAAGGATCATTACGACGTCGGGGTCCAGCCTTATCCATGGCCACATCAGCAGTGGGGGAAGTACTGATCTCACCTCTATATACATTCCAATGTCCCCACTTTTTGCTCCATTTTTTGGGGCACCCCCTGACCTTAAACACAGATTTCTCAGCTAGCATGCATCTGTCCATTTCAGCCAGCCACCCCACCAGGAGAGGCCTCTGTTGGGTGCCCCATTGCATTGCCACTGCGCGTTTCACCAGCAGAAAACCCAGGGCCACCCACTGGAGCTCCACCTCCGTGAGGTCTGTGGCGCCCCATATGTTGAGGAGCCCTTCTTTAGGAGAGAGAGGGATGGGTTTTCCTAGTGCCTCTGTCATTTTGTAGGTAGCCCTTTCCTATAGCTGTTGAATTATAGGGCACTCCCACAAAATATGATAAAAGGAGGCCGCAGCCTCGGAGACACATATCGTCAGGGCTCCTACCTATTCTGGCCAGGAGAGGAGCAGACATATAGGCTCTATGTAGGACTTTTAGTTGAATCAGTCTGAAACTGTGATTTTTTCACCATTTCCCTGCGGGACATCAGTGCTGATCGCCATTCGTCATCTTCTAGATGTCCTATGTCGCCCTGCCACTTGTCACGTAAGGACTGGAAGAAGTCAGGCATATTGGTGCATAGTTTGCGGTACGTGCAAGATACCTCCTTAGTCTGGAGAGGCTCCGAAAGCAATCTATCCTCAAGAGGTGAGGCCACCGGAAGGGAGGAAAGGTCGGGTATGTTCGTAAGGATAGCATGTTTAATTTGGAGGTATCAGAAGGCCTCGCTCTGGGTGAGAGCGTGTCGCTGTTGGAGGTCAGTAAAAGTCAGTAGTTTCCCTTTGTGAATCAGGTCACCCAGAGTGGAGATGCTGATCATGTCCCATTTATCAAACAATTTGTGGTGACAAAGGTAGCCAAGCTTTTGAGAGGCCCACAGCGGGGTTGCTTTAGTAAACGTGTCAGACCATCCTAGACTCTTATTAGCACGGTGCCAAATAGTTATTGTTTGCAACATGGGCCCCACGTAACAACCCCGGGAAGGTTTACTATATTGGGCACCCAGGTATCCCTCTCGTCCCGTTTGGTAATGTTCTAAATGAAAAGCCGGGTTTGTAGGCGACCCATGAATCCAAGAGTTGCTGGCCACCAGTTGGGAGGCCAATAATAGAGGTGCATATTCGGCAGGGCGATGCCCCCATTGTACCACCCCTGAGTAAGTTTATGAAGGGCTATTCGGGGCGCCTTACCATCCCATAAGAGGAGCTGAAGTTCTCCTTCCAGCGCACCGAAATAAGAATCAGCAATCGGGAATGGGCAGTTTTGGAGAACGTATAAAAAGCGTGGGAGTGCTAGCATTTTAAAAAGAACCGCCCTGCCTGGGAGGGACAAAGGGAGCGTACGTCAATGAGATATGTCACTATGGAGTCTCTGCAGTGGGCCTTTTAGGTTACGTTTGTAGAAGAGTTTGGGATCCAGGGTAACAAAAAT
Source organism: Lissotriton vulgaris (assembly GCF_964263255.1). Taxonomy (NCBI): domain Eukaryota; kingdom Metazoa; phylum Chordata; class Amphibia; order Caudata; family Salamandridae; genus Lissotriton; species Lissotriton vulgaris. The sequence goes on along the minus strand of NW_028248140.1, from coordinate 54,805 downwards.
GCCAAGATATTTAAACCCATCCTGGGCTACGGCAATCGAGTATCCCCTCGGAAGGGCGGGTGGAGAGCCACGTAGTCCGTATAGCACCGATTTGGACCAATTGATTGAGAAGCCAGAGTATTTACCAAAATTGGTGATGACTTGCAATAGGCTGTTAATGGAGGATATGGGGGAGGAAACAGACAAAGATATCATCAGCGTATAGGGAGATTTTGTCAATCGTGTCATCGTTCCACCAGAGCCCTCTGATGGAGGTATCTGTTCGGACCCAGTGGGCTAATGGTTCTAGGGTAAGGGCAAACAATAGTGGTGAGAGGGGGCAACCTTGTCTGGTCTCTCTGTGCAGCTGAAATTGTCTGGAAGTGTGGGCGTTGACTCGTACCTGGCCCAACAAATCAGTGTAGAGCAATCGGATCCATTGAATGAAATTAGGACCGAAGCCAAAGCGCCTCAGGGCCTCAAAAAGGTAGGACCATTCTATAGAGTCAAATGCCAGTGTGGCATCAAGGGACAACATTGCGGCATCTTCTTCTATATAAGGCTGCCTACCAAGAACGTTATATAGTCTACGGAGGATCAGGGCTGTTTTCCGACCCAGGAGGAATCCCGATTGGTCGTCATGGACTAGGGAGGGGAGGACTGTAAGGAGTCTGGTAGCCAAAAGTTTGGCCCAAATCTTGACTTGAGCGTTTATAAGAGAAATCGGCCTATAGGAGCTGCAGTCAGTGGGCGACTTGTTAGTTTTATGGATCACAGCTATGGAGGCCAACCGTTGGCCCAGCAGCAGACTGCCTCTATCACGGCTTTCCTCAAACATAGCCTTCAAATGAGGGATTACCTCCTGGGCCATCACTTTAAGGAATTCATTGGGAACGCCATTGGGTCCCATAGCCGTACCTGATTTCACAGCAAAAAGAGCATTCCCAATCTCCTCAACTGTGAGATCCGCCTCCAACTCGTCCCTATCAGTGTCAGAGAGAGTGGGTAAATGCATTTCCTCCAAGAGTAGTCAGGACTCGTCTGCCGAATAGTATGCCCTAGACGAGTAGACCTGTTCCAAGTGGTCTGCAAAGGCCTCCGCTATATCCCGCGGTCCGTGACGCTTGAGGCATCAGGACGGATCAGCAGCGGAACCCATCTGGAGCCTTGTTCGCATCTCTCTAGCCAAGCAAGCATTTTACCTGCCCTACCTCCTAGTTTGTAGACTCGGTGGCGAGTTTTTAGGAGTTTAGCTTGAGCCTTTTCCAGGGCCAATGCCTTGTATTTGAGTTGTTTGGCTCTGAGACGGCAAGCCGTCTCATCGGATGGGTTAGTGTTGAGGTCTGACTCCAGGCGGAGCAAATCGGGTTCAATCTGAAGCAATATCTCGTTCTGTTTGTGCTGATATCCAGACTTAAGAGCTAGTGCCCTCCCCTTGATCACAGCTTTATAAGCCTCCCAGATCGTGATGGCTGATTGCACTGAACCGACGTTCTCAGCAAAATAATATTCTGTGTGTTCGAGCAGGATGTCTTTAATGTCAGGGATTTTCTCTGCCAAGTGACCCAAGGAGGCTTTTACAGACCACTAGCCTGTTAAAGCAAGAGGGAATGCCCCTCTAACATATAACGCACTTTAGGGAGTGCGACACATTTATTATAAAAAAACAACACAATTACTATAAATTAGTATTTTATTATTTACTTGCACTTTTTTCGCATACTCAATGGTCCTGAGGAAAGCCAGTTTCAAAAGGCCTGGCTCAAACATGTAGACCACGCAGGAGGTCATAATCCGCACTCCAGCACATCCGACTGCCTTTTAGTTGCTAACAGGGGCCCAGTGATTAAAGTTTATCTATTTACCCTCGGGTACTGGGACCCACTGTATAGCTTTTAAACCTACACTTACTCACTCATTACACCGCACACTCAGCAATCATACCAGCTCCGCAGTATTTCTGGCGTTGAAGCACACCCGGGACAAATTCGGTGTCACTGTGGTGGGCCCGATGATGAAGCATGCCACCAACTAGGTTGGTGGGTGAGGGCTTCATGTACAAACCAAATGGTTTACTAGCACACGTACCTAATTGAGTCTTCCTCTCACTACTTAGCTAGTCCTTATTGATATATACAGGGATTTTCAGGAGTCATGGATTAATTACTATAGGTCCCCGGGTCACCTGCCGATGACAGTTAAGCTCGTCAGTAAGCGGCGAGAATGGTCTGAGATACCCCCAAGGAAGTCCCTGTGGGTGGCGAAAGAAACCAATGTCCGCCGTGGGGCAGAAGAAATAATCAAGGCGGGACATACTATTGTGTGCATTGGAATAGTGTGTGAAATAGGAAGTGTCTGGGTGAAATGTCCGCCATAGGTCCTCTAGCCCCATTGCCTGAGTAAAGTCCAGAAGGTCCGATCCCTGCCTATGGAAGCTACGTTGGGGATGTCTATCTACTGTATCGTTCATTGTCATGTTGAAGTCTCCACCGATAACTAGTGAGCCCTGGGGGAGATCTAATAGGAGTCATTCTAAGGCCAGCAGCGCCTCCTTGCCTAGTGCTGGTGGGATGTAGGCTGAGACAACATTCAGTTGTCGCCCCTCCCAGGTGGCCTCTATCACAGCAAAGCGACCAAGGGGGTCTGCCCACGTCCTCGTACAGGTAAATGGAAGGCTTTTCTTGACAAGAATGCCAGTGCCCCGGGAGCCGGAAGTGAATCTCGCATGAACCAATAGGTTGTAGCCCCCTCGATGGAGCGCCCGACAGGTATTGCCCATCAGGTGCGTCTCTTGAAGCAAGACTAAGTCAGAAGCGTGACGCTTGAGGTACTGTAATACCACCCCTCTCTTTATTTTACTCCCAAGTCCATTAACGTTCCACGTCATGAGGGTGAGTGCCCTAGTTTGGGATTGTGTCATGGTGGATTGTGGGGTGAAAAACGGCTAGGGGGCTCTCCTAGAGGAGTCCCAGACATCTTTAAGGCCATCCATGTGAGTGAGAATGTGGTCCGGGGGAAACCCAGATGGGAGCGAGGGCGGATAGTCCTCGGATTTGAGGTGTCCCTAAAGGCTGGACAGTGTTCACTATTGTGCCCAAAATCAGGGAGGAATCCTGTAATTAACTAGAAAGGATAAGAGGCAACATTGGAGACATGACTCAAAACTGCAATACATTCTGCTTTCAAAGAAAAACATAAGCAAACGAAACCATAAAAAAATCCTCCACCCACTCTTCCCCTCCACCATGCTTCCCTGCCCGCTGACTTAAAACTATCCACACCCCAACTAGGCAGAGTGCCCGTCGCCCTCCCAACCATACACAGGGTATTGGGTAGACCACCGTGCCATTCGCTAGTACTCAATATAAAAGTGTAACTCTATGATAATCAGAGAACATACCAGTCCAGGTGCTTACGATATCTTCAAACATAGGTCTTAAACTTACGGCACAGACCCCATCGCAGTCTAGGGGGACAGGTGCGGAGGTTCAGTACACGGGGATGGCCCCCAAACATAAACTAGGAATGGAGATGCAGCGGAAGATTCAATCAGCGAAGAGACAGTGGAGTCTGTTCAGTTGTAGCGAAGTGTGTCGCTGCAGGAGTCATGTTAGTTGTCTCGATCGACTTCGGTAGCTTGCTCCTGACACGTAGGTGAGTGGTTTTGGTGAGTCTCCGATCCGGATGCTCCACGATCGCGTGTGGTCTTTCCCGCAGGCATCATCCCTCCTTCCACTCCCACGCCTCCTCCAGGGAGAGAAAAAACAAGGTCTTACCCTCCGCCTCGACCCACAGCTTGGCCGGAAACAGCATCGAGCATTTTATGCTTTTGTCCCGCATCGCCTTTTTAACTTTGATAAAACTGCAACAACGTGCTTGCACTTTAGTCGCAAAATCCGGGAAGAATGTTATGGCGTCATTATGAAGCTGCAGCGGTGTACTCATCCGGGCCGCCTGGAGTATGACGTCCCTGTCCTGGAAATTAAAGACCCTGGCAAGGATCGGTCGCGGGGCCCCCGGGTTTCGGCCTACCCCTGGGACCCGATGGGCCCTCTCAATGGAGAAAAAGCTGGAGAGTCGTTTTGGCCGGAGATGCTTCACCACAAGGTCCTCCACAAAGAGGTCGGCAGCGGGATCCTCCATGCGCTCTGGAAAACCTAGGATACGGACATTGTTTTGTCGCGCTCTCCCTTCATAATCATCCAGGAGTTCTCATCTGGTGTTGCTGTTTCTGAAGGTGGGCCACCTGTTGCTGGAGGGTAGAGGTGTAATCAATGAGGGCCGCCGTTTTAACCTCCACGTCCTTGACCTTGGAATCAATTTTACGAAGGTCCGCTCATAGCAGGGTAACCTCGATATTAATAGAGTCTATTCGGGTCTCAAGAGAGGTACGTACCCACGCTATGGCTTCCATCACATCTTCAAGCGTCAGAGTTTTGGTCGCAAGTGAGGGCGGTCCAGTCCTCGGGACCACTTTCATGCGTCATGTCTTTAGCATCTCCTTTGGCAGTCCAGGAGAATTTCGTCAGTTGTTTCTGTGTTGTTTATCTGTTCCCCCTGTTGGACGCCATGGGGGAGAGGGCAGATTGGCGCGCCACAAAAACAGGTCAAGATGGCAGCCCTTAGGTGTGGGAGTAAAAGGGCCCCTCAGGGCAGTCGCAGTGTTACTAAGCGAGAGTACCCGGGCCGCTGTGCAGGAGCGAGGGGGGGCAGACACAGCGCTCTCAGCAGTTGTCCAAATCCCCGGCGGGTCCGGCCAGAACAGTCAAATTAGGGCACACAGAATCCACGGCATCATCTCCCCTACAGGATCTCGGTTTCTGGCCGGGGTAGTAAGTATCAGGGCAATCAGAACGGATAGCAAAGACCAAATGTCACCAAGGGCAGGCTGGGGGAATCACAGGCCAAGGAACCAGATCAAAGTCTCCCAGGCGGGCGCTATGATATGATTAAACCATGTGGCGTGGCCTCCGTTTCAGTGTTCGCCAACACTCGGCAGGTTCCTTAAAGAGGGAGGCGGGCGCGGGCAGGCACGGGCTCCAGGGCCAGACAAGCGGGACGGGCCGCACCGCCGCATCCCAAGCAGTCGTCCAAGCGAATGGTAGGCCCGATCAGGACGGCCAAGTTAGATTGTTTCACCGCTGCGTCCACACCTCTGCTGCCGGATGTCCGTGTAGGGCCGAGCACTCGGAGGACAGCACAGGCCAAAGTCTGTTGGAGGAAGGCAGGGGGCTCCAAGGCCAGGGAGAGAAAAACAGGCGCCACTGGCGGGGAGCCGGTATAGGGTCAGACCAGGTGGTGCGGTCGCCTTACCGCGTCTCAATGTCTGGTGTCACTCAGGCGGGGTCCCTCAAAGATGGAGGTGGGCGCAGACCGGCATGGATCTCAGGTGTAGGCCTGCGGGAGTGAGCCTCTTTGTCGCGCCCACTGGGGATAGGGCAGCACCTTCGGCCACCACACAAACAGCCAGCAGAGTCCGGAGGGGGGGCAAGATGCAGGCCCCTGACCTAAGTAGAGGTCCGGGAGATGGCTTCCGTGCCTCAGGGAGACGCCGTCAGTCGTGGCACTCCTCCATACAGGTCCCGGAGCTGGGGGGCTTGCGAAGCTGCGTCCCCAGCCAGAGGGATACCTCCAATGGCACTCCGCTGCCGCCCGCAGACACAGGATAGGCCGGGCACTCCTCAGCAGATGAGCGGTTGGATCTGCCCCTGTGTTCCGGTAGCGCTGCCGCAACTCACCGGCCCCAGCCAGCAGTCGGATCGGCCGTGAAGTCCCCGGATCACCGCATTTCAGAGGCTGTCTCCAGAGCCGACCGCCATCTTGGCTGCGGGGAGGCAGCAGCTAGTGGAGGGATTTTACCATCTTCTACACCTCCCGGGCTCTCAGAAAACAGGGCCTGGCCATGTGGCTGGGGGACATGGGGCCATTTTGAAGCCAGGCAGTGTGCTTTGAGCCATAGGCCTGCACCCAGCCTGCCTTGCTTTCACCCATTATGCCCAGGGGTAGTGAGTGGTACATGGACCAAGGCTTTGTGTGGGGTCTCTTGAATTTAAACATCATTGAGGGCATGGACGGCATTGGATTGTGGTTATTTTTGTGTGTTTTTTAACTTTTTGGGGTGTTTAACTGATGTTCCTCTGGCTTCCTTTGCTTTTAGGTGCACAAGAGAACCACCAGTGCCAGGAAGAAGTCCTGCAGCGGTGTGTGCAGCACAACATCACGTGACGTCACGTGTGGCCACAGATAACTCTGAATCTCGTGCAACTGCGGCCTGCTGTTCTGACATCTGAAGAAGATGGGCCCAAAGGTGGCCGTAGCTCCTCTACAAAGAAAGTTGCCACTGCCAGTAAGAAGGAGAAGAAGAAGCAAGTGGTGCCACTTACCAAGGAGACTGGTGTGCCCACAGACACTTTTTTCTGGAGAAAAAAAACAACGCCTGCAGCAGTTGGGCCCGCCCGGAGACCAAGCTGGGAGAAGCACCTCCGCTTCATTGGGCTCATTGCCACCACGCAAGGTTAGGTCCAAGCCCATGAGTGCTGCAGAGACAGCCACTGTCATTGCTCAATCACCATCGACCAGTGATGTTGGCTCATCGCAAGAAAGTAGCACCCAATCAACGCAGGGTGTAACTCAGCTGACGAGTGTTCAACAACCACAGCTGCAACGACAACCACAGGTGCAACTAGTACAAGGCAAGTACATGGGCAAGGAGAGGCGCAAGGAGAGGCGCAAGGAGAGGCGCAAGGAGAGGCGCAAGGAGAGGCGCAAGGAGAGGCGCAAGGAGAGGCGCAAGGAGAGGCGCATGGAGAGGCGCATGGAGAGGCGCAAGGAGAGGCGCAAGTAGAGGCGCAAGTAGAGGCGCATGGGGAAGTGTATGGAGCGGCACAACTGCCCACAATGCTTGTACCTCCAGAAGTAGGGGCACATCAGGAAATCGAGATTCAAGCGGAGGTATCATCTGAGGAAGCCACTGAGGATGATCCATTGTCTTCCAGATCCCCAGCAAGAAAAAGGTCAAGGAGGGCTACTACAAGTTCTTCTTCAAGCCCCCTTCCTTCTGATGGTCTTGATGTTGATTGGAACCCACCAATGCAGTCTGAGAGTGAGGCACGCCATGAGCCGACAAAGGTAGCTAAGCCTAAAAAGAAAGTTCCCGCAAGGCTTTCAGTTATGGGTGATGACGACGAACAAGAAGTGGTGTATTCTGCTGCTGATGAACAGTCTGACGACGACACAGTCATCACAGTCGTCACTCCAGCCCCAGCGGGCATGCAGCAGACAGACATTTTGACCCTATCCCGAATGGCTGCTGAGTGGGATGTGGGCGGCGTGGCACTGGTACCACCACCAACGCAGTTAACTACACCACCAACACGACCTAGAGCTTCCATATTTTCTCGTCAGAATGGCCCGCAGGGACCTCCATCCAGCTCGACCTCCATTACCTCAAGTAGTAGTGCTGTAAGTGCACAACAGTCGTATTCAGCCACGCCCATCCTCCACTTCATCTTGCTTTGAAACTGAAAGTAGCACCTCCACCACCAGCAGACATCTCCAGTCCCCAGTTTGGGACTTCTTTCGTGTTAGCAAAAAGGCAGAAAACATGGTCGTTTGTTCAATTTGTAAAATAGTAGTTAGTCGGGGTAAGCTTGGTACCAACTATGCTACCGGAGGCCAGAGAGGTCATCTCCAAAAACACCACACTATCATGTGGGAGGCGCACCTATGGAAGATCCGGGAAGCCAAATGTATCCATTCATATTTCATCTGATGACGAGGGGCTGATCCTGCAGGGGAAAAGTCAAGAAGCGACCGACATTTTTTCTGGTACACCCAGTACCCCTGGCAGCAGCACTGCAGTGGTAGCGCCCACACCCTCTACCCCTGCAACATGTATGAGGCACACTAAGAGTCTGGGAGAGGCACCAATGCGAAAAAGTACATCAATGAGCCTAACTGGTGCGAAGAAGTCTGCATTATCATCATCATGGTCAGAGGCGCCATTTCAACGCAACCACCCAACGACACGTCTGTATAACGCAACGCTGGCTAAAATGCTAGTGCTGGACCTTCTCCCTTTTTCTTTCGTGGAAGGGGTAGGCTTTCTAGAATTTGTGGCAACAGTCTGCCCTAAATGGAAGGTTCCTAGCTGGTCCTATTTTGCCAGAGTTGCTGTTCCAGCACTACATCAAGATGTGCTGGAGGTGATTGGCGCAGCTATTCAGAAGAGTGCTGTTCACACTATCCACCTGACAACAGACATGTGGACCAGTTGCCAAGCCCTTGATTACATGTGCATCACTGCACACTGGGTCTCTTTTGCAGGGGTTAAAGACAAGTTAAAAGCAGGTGTTGAAACGGACACAGTTTTTCAAACTACTCGGAAACATGCAACAGTAGCCATGTTTGCATTGGAGAAATCTCATACTGCACCTAACCTTTTGGAGGAGTTTGAGAGGAAGGTCTATGAATGGCTGCATCCAAGAAATCGCATGATTGGTTATGTTTCCACAGATAATGGTAGTAATATAGTTAAGGCCATGCAGCAAGGCGGCAATTTCAGAGTGCCGTGTCTGGCGCACAGTATTAACATTGTTGTGCAGTATTTCTTGAAAAAAGAAAACACAGTCAGCAAGTTACTGACCACCTGCCGAAGAATCTGCACACATTTCAGCCATTCTTTTAAGGCCCGGAAGAAGCTGAGGAGCATGCAATAGGAACGTAGACTGCCAGTCAAAGGACTCATCCAGGAGGTCGCAACACGTTGGAACTCAACCTTCTACATACTTGAGCGTCTGTCTGAGCAGTGGGGGGTAATCAATGAGTATGTCTTTGCACTGGGTTCTACTATGAAAGACATGAGGCTAGAGTTGGAGCAATGGAAGCTAGTTGCAAGCCTGACAGACATGCTTCGTCCTTTTGAGGTCTTCACGCGCGAAGTCAGCAGGGAGGACTGTTCTTTGGGCAAAGCTATCCCATTGTTGCGCATGCTAGAGCACCAACTGAAGGCGGTGTCTTCAATGTTCCGAGATGATGATGAAAAGCAAGATTCATATCAGTTGGCAGGGAGGTTATTAAGCCGCCTAGTTGACAATGAAAGGCTTAAAAAAAATACAGAACAACATTACATTTGTGCCACTATTCTGGATCCACGGTACAAAAAGGCCGTGGCTAGCAAAGCATTTATTCCTTTTAATGAAGCAGATGTTTCAAAGTACAAACATTGGCTAGCTCTGTCAGCCACTCAGTTCGAAAAAGAGCGGCAGAAAATTGAAGGAGCAGGCAGAAGTACTACTGAATCAGCAGGCCATCCAGCGTCAAGTCCCACTTCTGAATCTGTGGCCGAAGGGAGTCACTTTTCCTCACAGCCGTTAACGACACCAGCAACCGTATCATCATCCTCACCTGCACCAGGCCCAGCCATACTATTGTCGGAAGCGGATTGGCTAACTCATCAAGGGTTTGCTCGTTCCAGTGATGCAAAGGCCACAGATGGTACGCAAAGTGGAGCAACCCTGGAGAACTTTGAGTCGATGGTGCAGGCCTATCTGGATGACCCAACAGAGGTCTTTGTTATTGAGAACCCATTGCTGTATTGGTATGGGAAAAGGCCTCTATGGCGACTGATCACCAACATGGCTCTAAATTATTTGTCTTGCCCACTCGCAAGCGTGTCTTCTGAACGTGTTTTCAGTGCTGCTGGTGCCATTGTAACTTCAAAAAGGACCCGCCTCACGCCCAAAAATGTGGAGAGGTTAACACTGAGCAAGATGAATCAGCACGTCATACCACCAGATTACAAAATACGTGAATGCACGCAGGAAGAAGAGAACACCGACTTAGGTGACAGAAATTCTTCTCTGTTAGCTGACCTACTCTCGTCTCAATTCATAGAGTTTGAGGACGAGCTCTACTTCCCTGACATCGAGGCCTGAAAATAACTTCCTTTTTTTTCGTCCTTATTCACTTTTATTCCTGTGTGTCTTTATTTGTTTTGCAACTTTTACCACAACAAAACTCTAATCACCTAATCACAAGTCCATCAGCAACACTGTCTTCATCTTATTTCCTTATTGATTTGAATATGCCGCAGTCTGCATTCCTGAGGTTCACAAGTTCACAACTCAATCATGCTCCTCTATCCTCCTCCAGACTCCCCCTATCCATATCCCTCAAGGCAGATGGCTGTATTACGCAGAATAAAGAAACTTTGTCTTCGTAGACGAGTCCCCTCAAGTAGGACTGTAATTACTGACTACATGCTTGCTGATTGCTGACAGTTACTTCTGAAATTGACAGGAGAGGCTGCCCTGTGGGCCCTCACTTTCAGAAGAAGATGCGGACAAAAAGTGGAACAGGTAATGAAAAATGAGAAGAAGATGGCATGCAGTGGGCAGCAATGGCTGTCTGGCTCTGATGAAAGCAATTGCTGTTTGTTTGTTGTGCATGAAATGAATCATATGTCTTCTGTTATTATTTAATCTTTTACACACTAAATGTAACTCAAGTCTACTCTGCTTTTTTTTTACCTTGTTTAAATAAAATTGTACTTCAACTGCAGGGTCCACTACGTTGCATTTTCCAATATGTAAAATGTTCTTGGACTTACTGTTTGCCAATATACCATGATGATTGATTAAATATTATATCTTTTTTCTTTACAGTCACTCACTGGGATGGATGGATCATCAGCGTCGGTTTACGGAAGAACTATGGCCAATTTGTGAGTGGCAAACAGGTAAACCAGTCTACAACAACTACTACAGCAGAACTACATGTCTGTCTAGTCGTGGTATGGAGTGGTCGAGGCAGTGTAGTGTTGTTATGCCAGGCAGAGTCCAGACAGCAGTTCATGTAAAATTGGGGCTATCTGGCTTGCTGCATACAATTAGATCTGCTTTGTCTGTCTATGACTAAGAGCCTAAGTGCCTGGCTTGACCGTCTGCATGGCCCTGCCGCAAGCATGGGCCAAAAATCCGTTCCGCTCGTGAAATTTGCGGATTTTCGGTAGCAAATTCACAATCTGCGAATCTCGCGAAATTGCCGAAAATGCGCAAATTCTTGAGCGTAACCGATTTTTGGCCCATGCTTGCGACAGGGCCATGCAGATGGTCAAGGCAGGCACCACTGAGTGAAGCAACCTGATGTAGCATACCTAGGCTCTTTGACACAGACAGACAAAGCATATCTAGGGTTTAGGGCTGTTTTGGGGGGTCAGTGCGGTTTACTAGGGTTTTTGGGTTTAATTTGGTAGGGTTCCCGGAGTCTATGGCTCAGGGCCCAATGCAGGCTCGTTCATAATGATGTTGGCAAGGTTTTAGGGGGGTTTGGTATTTTTTCGGTCCAGAATTGGCCTTTTTTGGTGTTTTGCGGGCGCGTGTGTTTGGGTGAAAAGTCATACACCTTCCAGTGGATTGATTTTGCTCTGCCTTGCTGAGATTCTTGGGAATCGCTGGAACAAGTGTCCTGGTAAGTTTTAAGATTATCGAAGTAGTGGAAGTGCTGAAAACAGCAATTTTATGTCAAGGCGCGACTTGCCATGTTATCCAATGTGCGGTTTGGGGGTGCAAGGAGAATGTGTGTTTGCGGTGTTCCAGTTGAGGTAGGGAAACGGGGCTTTTGTGAGTGGTAGGGAGGGGGAATTGGTGGTTGTGCATGAAATTTGGGAGGAATCGATTGATGGGAAGGGTGTGTTTAGGCAAAGTCGAGGAAGGGAAATCGCTGCCATAGGCGCCTATGTTAATTTTCGATTATTGCGTGTATTTAGGGTGCGATTGGAGTGTGTTGTAGGTGTTTTAGTGGATTTGCTTAGCTGGGATGAGAGTTGGGAATGTCTAGTTTTGATTGCAAGTGGTTTGAAGAAAATATATGGTGGAAAAGGGATAATTTGGGCCAACTTTCAAAGTGCCTTTTGGCACGATTTTAACTTAGGCCTCTTTGGGATAGCAGTGTTACATGTTTTGGGGGGCTGTTTGGGGGTGTTCTAGATTTTTGGGAGTGGGTTGAGGGGTCTGGGAGCACTGCTGGGAAGGTCTAATTTTGATTGCAAGTGTTTTGAAGAATATCCATGGTGGAAAAGGGGAGTTTGGGAATAGTTGCAGAGAGCGTTTTAGCACGATTTTTACTTAGGCCTCTTTATGGATAGCAGTATTGCATGTATTTGGGGGCTGTTTGGGGTGTTCTAGATTTTTGGGAGTGGGTTGAAGGGTCTGGGAGCACTGCTGGGAAGGTCTAATTTTGATTGCAAGTGCTTTGAAGAAAATCCATGGTGGAAAAGGGGTGCTTTGGGCCTACTTTCAGAGTGCATTTTGGCACAATTTTAACTTAGGCCTCTGCGAGGTAGCAGTATTGCACGTTTTTGGAAGGGTAATGTGGGGTGTTCTAGATTTTTGGGAGTGGGTTGAGGGGTCTGGGAGCACTGCTGGGAAGGTCTAATTTTGATTGCAAGTGGTTTGAAGAAAATCCATGGTGGAAAAGGGGGGTTTTGGGCCTACTTTCAGAGTGCGTTTGGCACGATTTTAACTTAGGCCTCTGCGAGGTAGCAGTATTGCAGAGGTATAGGAGGGAAAGATCCCACTCTAGGGAATCGCTCCACTCTAATGCTTCAAGGGGCTCTCATGACTCTGCTCAGAGCTAGCTGCTAGCTTTGGTGCCCCTAATCTGCTGATGGGGGTATTCCTGTAGACAGGGGGCCCTTTAGGATCCACTGGCCTCGCTGACCTCTACAGCCCTGGGCTGACTGAGGCAGGGTAGAGAGGGGCAGGTTACCTGCTCCAGACTGGGTCCCAACTTGGAAGGGTCCACTGACATCAGGGGCTGTGCCAGGCTAGGCCTGACTCTCTCTGGGGCAGTTCCTTCACAAGGGGCAGGGTCAGTTCCCTGAGGAGGCTGACTCTCACCTAATGTCTGGTGGGAGGGAGACTTGTCTTCCTCCCCAATACTCTCTGTCTGAGTGGAGTGATCCATAGTTTCAGGTTTCACGACACTACAATCTGTTTGAGTTTGGGCTGTGACCATCACAGCCCTACCAACTTTTTCAAGAAGGAACTCTGTTTGTGTGTGGGCTGTGACCATCACAGCCCTGCCAACATTTTCAGGGAAGTTTGCCTGAGCTTGGGCTGTGACCATCACAGCCCTTCCAACCTCTTTAAGAAGGAATTCTGCTTGAGCTGTGGCCATCACAGCCTCACTAACATTTTCTGGAAGGCCTACCATTTTGGAATGGGTTTCTTGTTCTACCCCAGCCCAGGCTGAGATCTCTAGATCATTTCCCAGTAGACAACCTACAGGCACGTTTGTAGACACGGCCACTCTCTTTGGACCAGTGACACCTCCCCAGCTGAGATTTACTACTCCCATGGGATGATCTGTCTGCCTTCCATCAATGTTGATCACCTGATAGGTGACCCCAGGTAAAAGTTATCCTGAGGGGACTAGACTGTCAGTCACCAAAGTGATGCTATCCCCTGTATCCGCAACGTATAGGTCTGTAGAGGCTAGCCCCTCTCCAGCCCCATGTAGGCTTAGGTTAGCCTGGCTAAGTCTCCTAACTTGGACCTGGCTGTCTACCTCTTCCCCAGAATCATCCTCCTCCACCTCATCTTCATTATCTATGACAGTAGGGTCAGGGGCATCTACTGTTGAGAGTAGACCCTCATCTGCATTCCCTGAGGGGCCTGGATTAGAGGCCTTCAGAGCATCATATTCCTCCATGAGCTCTATAAGGTGCTTGAGGGTAGGGTTGGAACCCTGTTTTAACCTCCTAGATGTGCACACGTGCCTTAAATCATGGAAGGTTAGGGTATCATATCTTGAAGATGCCCTTGGAGGGTCACTTCCCACAGGGAGAGACACATTAGGCTCTGCTGTGGTAGACCTGCTCTAAGTGTTTCCTACTAGAACCTCTCTAGGGGCCAGATGTAGGTCGGTCGGTAACGGCCGAAAATCGGAATTTTCGGCCGTTACCGACCGGTATACAAGATTTGGCATGTAGGGGGCAATATTTTACAGAATCGGTAAAATTACCGATTCGGTAAAATAAAAAAAAATAAAAATAAAAAAAAAAAAAAAAAAATCGGTAAATTTACCGATTTGAAGCCACCCATATGTAGGTGGGACTCTTCAGAGTCCCAGGAGCCTTAACGAATCGGTATTTTACCATCAAAACCAATTTGATGGTAAAATACTGATTCCGGTGTGCATGCACATGTGTGCATGCACACCTATGTCATGTGACAGGCAGACCTGCCCTTAGGGCAGGTATGCCTGCCACATGGCACCTGTGCCTGTTTTGGGGGTGCCAGAGGGTGTCAAAGTGACACCCCCTGCACCCTTGTGAATTCATTAATTACCGATTCGGTAAAAACCAAATCGGTAATGCCTAATCATTCCTATGGGCTTCAAAGCCCATAGGAATGAATGGGCATTACCGATTCGGTATTTACAGAATCGGTAATTAATGAATTGTTAAGGATTCGGTAACGAATCCAGATGTTGGGACCTACATCCCATTTACCTATTTTGAAATACCGAATCGGTAAAATTCGGTATTTCAAAATCGGTAAATGGGATTTACCTACATCTGGCCCTAGGAGTTGTAGTCAGGGTGTGCCAAGCCCTTTGCTCTAAAACAATTAATTTCAGTAGAACTTAAGTATTATAAGACTTGTTATATGTACCTATAGGCACCTAATGTGATCTTTCAAATGATATCTTAAAGATTACAATTGGTAAAACAACAGCAAGCTCTTATCCCACCGCTGCACACCAATGTGAGAAGTTGGCCTGATATGTGATATCCACTATTCTAGTGGGCACCCTGTATCAGTCCAAACAACCCTTGTGGTGATGGTTGTAAAGTAAACCTTATAGACCAGCTATCCTAGTGGTAGCATGGACAAAGCAGTCTTAGGCTAATGCTTCAGAGAGCATGTGAAGCCAATTGGTTTACCAATAATAACCCCTTGAATACCAAATGAAAGGACACCACACAAGGTATATATAAAATATATATGTATTTATTACTAACACAACCCCTCTGCTCTCTTTATGAGGTCAGAGCTCGAGATACAGCACAAGTGACTCAATAAGCATATTATGAGTTGCACAAATACAATTCTGCAGTAGGGGCCTCACGAACCATATACTAAATAAGTGGTATAAGAACCACTTCAGAATAGGTGAATAGGCCTAGGGTCTAGGGAATCACTGGGACTACACTGAACAACCACAGGTTAGGAAGTAGGAGTCTCACAGGATGCGTGTGCAGTGTCTAAACACGCACACGAGTTCTCACAGGCTTTCAATGAGAACATAAAAGTTAGAAACTAGTTGATTTCGGACAGTCCGGGTGGACTTGCGGGGAAACCCAGTTAAAACAGGACACTTGGATAGTTATTACCCACGGGAGCACCGGAGTACTCGAGTTACCTCACTCAGGGAAGCCGGGTGCATAGGTGTGAAGTGGTGTCGGGTTTCACAGTCGATTACTATGGAGAGCTGCAAGAAGATGCTGCAGGCGACCAGGAGAAAGATGTTCGGATGGATCCAAGGGTGGATCGCAGAAGTGAAGAACTTGAAAGCAGAGGGGACAGAGTCTGGGTCACTAGCCAGTGACCAGGAAGGAACTAAGCGATGTTGAGCTGCATACAGCTGAAGAAGTGAAGCTTGTCTCTGCAGCCTTGTGGACCAGGAGGCATCAACGATGACCAGGAGTGGGATACGGACTGTGCCACAAAGGCTCTCGCTGCTGGCAGTGTTGGCTTCCAGATTGGAGTCAACAAGCGTTGGCAAAGGCAACCCACGCAGGAAGTGAAGATCGGCTTCTTGTACAGACCAGCAAGATCTGTGGAGCTTCCTCTTTACAGGAAAGCAAGAGCAAGCCCAGAGCAACCAGGCAAGCAGCATTGTTTCAAAATGGAGTCTTCAAGATGGCCACTAGCCAGCGGGCTAGCAACCACGAAGACGCATTGAGAGAAAATGCAAGAGCAGGCCCCACGCGGAACTCTTGGAGTGCGGAGGGCTGAGCTTTGGTGCACTTACAATTCGGGGTTGGGGCTTCTCAAGTCCCAAGGCACAACTTCGAGGACGCCTCAGAAGCAGCACAATTTAGCAAAGAGCAAAATGGCCAGGTGTCCGGTCCCACATCTCTCGTGTCTGCCACGGGTCTCAGCTTTGCTGGAGGTGTGGGTCGGGGTCCGAGAAGTCTGGGAGTCCAGTCCTTTGAAGCAGAGTTGTTGGGATCCTTCAGAAGCGTCGACAAAGCAAACCAGCAATTCACTAGGTGGTGCCTGTTTGCACAGGGTGGTCACTCCTTGACCACAAGGGAGATTCTCCAGTCTTCTAGTTGCAGTAGAATATCGAAGGTCCAGAATTTCGTTTCAGAGTTTCAGTTCAGGATATTCTAAAGTCTCTAGACTCAGCTCCTAGCTTTATACTGATTAATGGGGCTGGATTACCTGCTAGGTCCGTCCTATGGGTGGGACCAGGGAAGGTGGTGGTTACACCCCTTTCCCTTTGTCCAGTTTCACGCCAGAGCTGGGGCTGGAGTGCCCCAGCAACTGGTTTTAACCAGGCTATGCATGGAGCACCTTGTGTGCCCCAGGAAGTGTCTCATTTCATTCAACCCACCCTGCCCCAATACCCTATACCCTGTCTGGGGAGGTGCTAGCACCTTCCAAGGCAGGAAACCTATTGTCCAGGCCTCCCTCACTGGAAGGGCTCCCAGCTGCAGGAGGTCAGACTTGTGTCTGTGGCAGCAGCATCCATTTTGTGATGCTGAGGCTCTGTTTAACTTTAACCGGGTAAAGCTACAACTACATGTCTTCTCCCTCTAGAAGGGTGGAATACTACCACCGCCGCCAGGGGGGTTAGTATGACACCTTACAGAGACAAGTTTTGATGAAGCCAAACCAAAGTTAGCATTAACCTCGAGGATTATAATACACTTAAGAGTATATGGTATGGGTATATCATAGAACAGCTATAAGGACATGGTTCCGAAAGCTACAGACAGGTTCACCTAATGCTAGAGCATCATCTCACATAAAACCAAGCTTTCTGCCTTCAGGATTGTCAAGGCCTGCCATAGGAGTGACTTATAGGTATATATGTGTCTATAGGTAATGGTAGGTATAGGGATACTATACCTAAGCACGGGGTGATTACACAACCTTGCCCCAGTTGGGTGATCAGCCAGTTGTGTAAATGTGGATGGCCAGCCAGGGGTGGCATAATACATGCTGCAGCCCCTGGTAGGCCTAGGATGCACCTATGCCCTGGGTACCTATAGTACACTTTACAGGGGCTCATAAGGGGACCCAACATCCAATTGGAGATGTACATAAATTACATGGAGTCCATTTTACAGTGAGTGTAGATAGCCTGGGGCCCTTATTAGCAGGATCCCAGGCCAACTAAGTAAAAAACCAGCTAAACACTAGGCAAAAAGTTGGGGTAACCATATAGTCAGATATCCTCCTTCCTACACCCCCCCCCCCAAACGAAAGGAGATAAGGCTATCCATGGCCAGGTAAGCCTATATTGCCTAAGCGGCCATATAAGGACGTACCTGCACTAGCATGGTTACCCCCTGTCTCATGGTCCACTAAGCAATCCCTTACCCTAAGGGTATCATAGGGTCTCCACCATAGGGAATCTCTACCTGTGGTGTGTTTTGGCAAAGTAAAAGGCTGGTGTTGAGATGGAGTACTGAAGTGAGGCTCTTCTAATGTAGGGCTCAGCTTCCTCCAATCATTTTCCACCATGTAGACCTTTCTTTCCTTGACTGAATTGCACTGTGTTCTCAGGGTCAACCTCTGGCTACCTATAGCTGGAGGCTGGGTCCCTTTTGTTGGCTCACTGGAGAGACAGGTGAGGTTTGGGGCTCTTAGGCCCCAGGTTTGGCTGTGCCCAACAGAGTCCATCTGGGGGAGGTTCCTAACTAAGAGTAAGGGGGATCCCTCAGGAGTTTTTGGAATTTTCACCTTGCTAGGGCTGCTAGCTTTGGTGCCCCTAATCTGCTGATGGGGGGGTTCCTTTGGACAGTGGGTCCTTTGGGGTCCACCGGTCTACCTGACCTCTACAGTCCTGGGCTGACTGAGGCAGGGGAGAGAGGAGCAAGTTACATGCTCCAGACTGGGTCCCACCTTGGAAGGGGCCATTGACATCAGGGGCTCTGTCAGGCTAGGCCTGACTACCTCTGGGGCAGTTCCTTCACAAGAGGTAGGGTCAGTACCCTGAGGAGGCTGACTCTCACCTAATGTCTGATGGGAGGGAGACTTTTCTTCCTCCCCAATACTCTCTGTCTGAGTGCAGTGATCCACAGTTTCAGGCTTCACAATGTGAGAAGTTGGCCTGATATATGATGCTCACTAGTTCTAGTGATCACCTTGTATCAGTCCAAACAACCCTTATGGTGATTGGTTGTATGTCAACCTTATAGACCAGCTATCCTAATGGTAGCATGGACAAAGCAGTCTTAGGCTAAACTCTTTTGGCATGTGAAGCCAGCTGTTTTACCACATATAACCTCTTGAATACCAAATGAAAGGACACCACACAGGTAGTTATGAAACTAAACAAGATATTTATTAACTAACAAACACCTCTGAACTCTTTATGAGATCAGAGGGCTAAGCACATGACAAGACTCTTAAGAAAAATACGCTTAAGTTGCACAGTTACAATGTTGCCCTAGGGGCACAACAAACCATATACTAAGTAAGTGGAATGTGAAAGTCAATAGAAGGAATGGAGCTGTCCAGAGGCTGTAGGATCGCTGGGACTACACTATCCTAACTTTAGATAAGTAATAGGAGGCCCACGGAACGCGTGTGCAGAGTGTGAACTCACACGCGAGATGCGTAACAACGTCTATGGACAGTACAGTTCAAGTAAAAGGTGAGTACGGACAATCCCGACTAGTTAGGACTAAAATGACTGTGGAACTGGACACTAGGAGAGTCAATCTACCCTTGAGCACCGAAATTCCCTTGTTACCTCACCCACAGGCTGCGGGTGCATAGGTGTGAAGTCGTATAGGGTTCCGGCGTTGAAGTCCATGGAGCCTGAAAGAAAAGATGCTGCAGGCAACCAGGAGGAAGATTTCCGGTGTGATCCAAGGGTGGATCAGTGAAGAGGAGAACCGGAAAGTAGAGGGGACAATGTTCAAAGTCGCTAGCCAGTGACTAGAGTGGAACCAGGAGTTGAACCAGGAGTGGAACCAGATGTCGTCGCGATCAGGTGAAGAGTGGACGCTTGTCTCTGCAGCCACATGGACCAGGAGGTGACTTCGACGACCAGGATGGAGGTACAAGCAGTCCCACGCAGGCTCTCGCTGTCGGCGGTGTCGGATCCGGATTTGGAGTCAACAGGCCTTGGCAAAGGCAACCCACGCGGTGAGTGGAAACGGCATCTGGAGTGGACCAGGAGGGTCCGGCGTGCTTCTCCTTTGCAGGGAAGCAGGGGCCAGTCTGGAGCAACCAGACCAGCAGATTGGATTTCAAGGTTCGTCGTCTAGGAGGTCACTAGCCAGCTGGCAAGTGACTAGACAACTCGTCGAGCTGCAAACAGGCAGAAGGGCCCCACGCAGATCTCGTGGATGCTGGAGGGCTGGTCTTTGGTGCAGGAGCTGCTCGGGGTCTCAAGATATTATGGTAAAACAATCAGCAAGCTCTTATCCCAACCGCTGCACACCAATGTGAGAAGTTGGCCTGATATGTGATGTCCACTATTCTAGTGGGCACCCTGTATCAGTCCAAACAACCCTTATGGTGATGGTTGTAAAGTCAACCTTATAGACCAGCTATCCTAGTTGTAGCATGGACAAAGCAGTCTTAGGCTAATACTTCAGAGAGCATGTGAAGCCAATTGTTTTACCAACAATAACCCCTTGAATACCAAATGAAAGGACACCACACAAGGTATAGATTAAATATATATGTATTTATTACTAACACAACCCCTCTGCACTTTTTATGAGTTCAGAGTTCGAGATACAGCACAAGTTACTCAATACGCATACTATAAGTTGCACAAATACAATTCTGCCCTAGGGGCCTCACAAACCATATACTAAGTAAGTGGTATAAGAGCCACTTCAGGAAAGGTGAGTAGGCCTAGGGCCTTGGAAATCATTGGGGCTACACTGAATAACCAAAGGTTAGGAAGCAGGAGTCCCACAGGATGCGTGTGCAGTGTCTAAACACACACGCAGGTTACCATAGACTTTCAATGGGAACGTAAAGTTTACAAAATAGTTGATTTCGGACACTTCTGGGTAGACTATGGGAAAACCCAGTTAAACTAGGACACTTGGATAGTTGTTACCCACAGGAGCACCCGAGTACTCGAGTTACCTCACCCAGGGAAGCCGGGTGCATAGGTGTTCTTTCGTGTCGGGTTTCGCCGTCGGATCCTATGGAGAGCTGCAAGAAAATGCTGCAGGCGACCATGAGGAAGTTGTCCGGGTGGATCCAAGGGTGAATCGGAGAAGTGAAGAACCTGAAAGCAGAGTTCAGTGGTTTCCAGTCGGCAGTCGGCAGTCAGCAGTGCATCGTCAGTTGGCCAGTTGACGTCCAAGCAGCATGTCTGGGGGTCCCCACAAGTACCTGCTTCTTGTGGTGGATCCTCGCAGAGACGACACGAACTATCGCCCCCACACACACCCTACCCTGTTCTGGGTACATAACAAAATCAGGAATAGGATGTGAGTGGGGATGGCAGCCAAATTCCTAGGGCACAATGCTGGGGTTTATAGGTGTTGGCGGACGTCTCTCACGTGGGCAGTTTCAGGGCACCAACTGGACAGGAAGACAAGGGAACATTGATTAACCACCTTTCCTCTGTCAAGCATCCACAACCATCAACACTCATATGGGACACCGCTTACCTCCTCACATGTACAACGGACCTGCTGCCATCAAGGGAAACAAAGTAAGGCATCCATATGCACTCCAGGAAGTGGATAGGGAAATGTCAGGCGCTCCTGGCGTGGAAAGAACTGAAAAGCCAAGCGCTCCTGCGCTATTAATAACAGAGATCAAGTGCTCCTCGCGCTGCTGCCACTGCACACAGTCTAAGCGCTCCAGGCGCGGAAAGGAAAAAAGGATTTGCAAGCGCTCCTCACGCTGCTGCCACTGCACAGAGTCTAAGCGCTCCAGGCGCGGTAAGGAAAGAAAGTTAAGCGCTCGTAGCGCGGCAGCCCAAGTAAAGTGTCAGGGTGCTCCTGGCACGGAAAGTATAAAACAAACAAGGCGCTCCTAGCGTGGGTAATCAGGAAATGTACGGCGCTCCAGGCACGGTGTTGAAAGAAGGCAAAAGCGCTCCAGCGCTATCAGGTCCGGGTATTGAGAACTGCGTCTGGCATCGGCAAGACGCTGTAGTAGTACACAAAGCGCCGAGTCTCGGGGAGTCGCGTCTGATAAGCGACCCTCCCCGGAAGCTCTGATGACATTGCAGCGCTTCCGGCCGTCGACTAGACCGCTACCAGCCGAGGCCGGAAGTGAGGATCTCCATACGAGTGTCACCACAAGCAGTCCGCCACGAGCATACGGACAAGAGGCAAGCGGGGAAGGGGAATGGGAGTTCAGGAACCATAACAGCACCCCTGCCCAAAACAAACCCCCCTTCGGAAGACAGACCTACACAGGGGAGACGAGCCGAGGGCACATGGGGTGACGTGCATAAAAAGCACGGACCAAACGGGCAGCGTGGCGAACATGGGCCTGGGGTTCCCAGGACCTCTCCTCTGGGCCATAACCCTTCCAATAAACAAGGTAGAAAAGCCTCCCCCGAGTGCGACGAGAATCAAGGATGGCCCGTACTTCGTATTCAACGTGGTCGTCCATGAGAATCAGGGCAGGAGGGGAGGACAGGTCGCTATCAGGGTGAACGGGACGGAGGAGGGACACATGGATACAGGGTGTACCTTCATGGAAGGAGGAAGGAGGAGCTTCATGGACACATGGTTTATCACCCTGTCAACAGAAAACGGGCCCACGAAGCGAGGCAATAGCTTCTTGGGACCGTGCACGTTGAGGTTACGGATGGAGAGACACACCTTGTCGCCTTTGTTGTACGAAGGCTCCTGCTTCCGGCGTGCATCAGCGTGCTCCTTGTAGTATTCCTTCGCTTTGGCCAGTAAGAACCGGGCCCGTTGCCAGAGGATACACAGTCTCGCGTGGTACTCCTGAACCGTGGGCAGCTGGCTGTTCCGTGGCTCCGTCCAAGGCATGGTTGTGGGGTGTTTGCCCTGAAGGCAATAGAATGGAGACATCCCGATGGCTGAATGTTTACTGTTATTGTAGGCGAACTCCACTATCCACAACACATCAGCCCATTCGGTCTCTGCTGATAGAAGTGCACAGCTCCAATACTGTTCCATGGTGTAATTCGTCCTTTCTGCCTGACCATCGGTCTGTGGGTGGTAGGCGGAGGACAGCCAGACGTCCAAATCCATGGCAGCACACACCTCATTCCAGAAACGGAACACAA
The DNA here is from genome assembly GCF_964263255.1 of Lissotriton vulgaris. Lineage (NCBI taxonomy): Eukaryota > Metazoa > Chordata > Amphibia > Caudata > Salamandridae > Lissotriton > Lissotriton vulgaris. The sequence continues at coordinate 32,332 of NW_028248140.1, read as the reverse complement.
ACTGGGTACCAGGGTCAGTTATCACCACCGACGGAATGCCGTGCAACCGAACCACGTTCTGCATGAAGATCTCTGCTAGTGCGACAGCCGAAGGAAGTTTTTTCAGCGGTATGAAGTGAGCCATTTTTGTGAGGAGATCCACTATAGTCAAGATAGTGGTAAACCTTGAAGATGTGATGGGGAGCTCCACGACAAAATCCATGGAGATGGTATGCCATGGGTAAGGAGGAACGGGTATCGGTTGTAACAGCCTGATGGATGGTCCTGGTAAGTTCTTGGCCTGGGCACACGTCACACATAGTGCCACATGTTCCTTTGTGTCTTCCTCCAACGAGGGCCACAAAAAATGCCTTCTCACAAGATCTGCTGTTTTATGTGCACCTGGATGGTTCAACAGAACGTGGTTATGACACATCTGCACTGCTTGCTGTTGTTGGGCAGCCAGCGGAAGGTAATAAGCGTCTCCTTTATACAGGAACCCATCCCTGGCTGTTATGCCTCTGTGAGTAGACGTCTCCGCGGCTGGATCGACCTGTGTGAGATCGTCACGAAGAAGGGAGAGAAACTCGGAAGTCAGCACAGCGCCCTGGAAGTGGTGCTCTGGAATGATGGGCAACGGTTCAGGGGAACAAGCAGTGTCCTCGGTGTCCTCCAGGCAAGACAGCGCATCCGCTTTGGCGTTCTCTTTCCCTGGTCGGTAGGTGATACGGAAATCATATTAGTTAAAGAATAAGGTCCAACGCAGTTGTCGTGACGTGAGGGTACAGGCTGAACGAAGGAATTGAAGGTTCCAATGGTCTGTGTAGATTGTCACAGGGTGTCTGGCATCATTTTTGTTATTACGCCATTCTTCGAACGCTGTCTTTATGGCCATTAGTTCTCGGTCTTAGATGGAGTAGTTGCGTTCGGCCGGCAGGAGTTTTCGGGAGTAGAATGCCACTGGTTGCAGAAGACCAGTCTCTGCGTCTCTTTGCGACAATACTGCTCCCAGGGCGCCTTGTGATGCGTCGGCCTCCACGGTGAACGGTAGTTCGGGGTCGGGATGTCTCAGCACAGGGGCGGTTCTGAATCTCTGTTTCAGTTCCCCAAAGGCGTGTTCCGCCTGTTCGTTCCAACAAAAGGGCACCCCTTTACGTAACAAACGTGTAATGGGGTTGATCATCTTGGAAAATCCTGCGATGAAACGACAATAATAATTGGCAAAGCCTAAAAACCTCTGTATGTGCTTTACCGATGAAGGAGACGGCCACCGCAGGATGGCTTCAACCTTCTTGTCGTCCATCTGGATACCAACAGGGGTGATGACATGGCACAGGAATTCGACGGATTCGGTGTGAAAAATGCTCTTTTCCAGCTTAACGTACAATCCGTTCCTTAACAGTTGTTGTAGGACAGCGCGTACGTGTTGGGTGTGGTCAGTCATGGATCTGGAGTAGATCAAAATGTCATCGATATAGACAATACAGAATATGTCGAGGAAATCCTGTAGTACTTCGTCGATGAAGAACTGGAAGGCCGCAGGGGCGTTGCAGAGTCCGAAAGGCATGACCTGGTACTCGTAGAGGCCGTATTTGGTTCGGAAGGCTGTCTTCCATTCGTCGCCCTTTCGGACTCTAACAAGATGGTATGCCCCCTGAGGTCGAGTTTGGTGAAGATGGAGGCGTCCTTTACTTGGTCCAGTAAGTTTGAAATCAGCGGAAGCGGATACCTGTTTTTGATGGTAATCGTGTTCATCACCCTAAAGTCAATACATGTCCTCAGATCCCCTTCCTTCTTCGACACGAAGAAAAGAGGAGGGGACACAGGGGACCGAGAATGGCGTATGAAACCGTTTTGTAGGTACTCATCAAGATAAGAGCTGAGATGCTCGTTCTCTATTTCCGTGAGGGATTATATTCGGCTACAAGGCAGTGTGGAACCAGGAATCAAGTCTATCCTGCAGTCAAAAGGATGGTGCGGAGGTAGGGTGTTTGCCCCCTTCTTGTCGAATACCGCCGCCAGGTCTGAGTAGACTGTGGGTACCCCCTCTGGTATGGCCCTGCAGGTTCCTGTTAGGGCCAGCGTGCGAGCTTGTACTGAGCGCATGCCTGAGGAAGTTTTGGCTGGGTAACAGGCTGCACTACAGAAGGAGGAATCCAGAACCAACACACCGGATGCCCAGTCTATTCATGGATTATGACGCACCAGCCAAGGCAACCCCAATATGATCCTGAACTGGGGGGCGTCGATAATGTCAAAGGTGATGGTTTCCACGTGGCCATTCTTGAATTCCATGCATAGGTCCTCAGTGCGATGCAGGATAGGTCCTGAGGTAAGGTCGGTTCCGTCCACTGCCTTTACGGTTTCAGGTCTGGTTTTATTCACTGTCCCGATACCCAATCTCGTCATGTTTTGAGTATCGATGAAATTGCCCGTGGCGCCTGAGTCAAGAAGAGCGGTAACCTGCCATGACTGCCCTGTTGCTGCACGAAGTAGCGCTTCCACACCAAGGTTTTAGTTGCCATTGATGAAAGCGGGGGCCGCGGTATCACAGAGAGAGGAACCCAGTAGCTGGACCCCGCTACCTACTGGGCTTCCTCGTTTCCCGGTTTGTCCGATTTGGTTACAGGCAAAGCGTACGGACGTCGTCCTCTGGTCCGAGTGGGTCTCACCGGACATTCGCGAATAAAGTGTCCACTTTTCCCACAATATAGACACTGATTTTGTCTCCTCCTTTTCTCCCGTTCTTCGTTGGAAATCGGACCTCTTATTCCGCTTATCTGCATGGGTTCGGGAGTGTCTCCTGGTGGACCAGGCTCTTCTTTGTTCTTTTCTTTTACTACTAGGAACCGGTTATCGCCTCCTTTACCCTTCTCGTTCCTTTGCTCTTGTACTCGGTAGTTGACTTTGATCACTAAGTCTATGAATGGTCCTATCTCATCCGGTGGGTCGGGCATTTGTGAAATAAGGTCCTTCAAGTCGTCGCGTAAGCCCCTGTAAAATACAGAGATTTTTTTTGTTTCGGGCCATTTGGCCTCGATGACCAACCTGTTGAAGGTCGTGATGTAGTGAAGCAAATCGGTGTTTCCTTGTTTTAGGTTAAGAAGCTCGTTATCTGCTGCTTGTACGAAGGTGTGACGGGCAAACATACATCCCAGTGCTTCCTTGAACCTCCGTAGGTTGCACAGCATAGGATCATCGTTCTCCACTAGGGAGATGGACCACTGTGCGGCATCACCACCCATGTAAGAAAGGATAAACGCCACTTTGGAAGCGTCATCCGGGAAGGCTGTGGCTCTGGCCATAAAGTGCAGGTGACATTGATGGAGAAAGACGCTATACTTGCTACTATCGCCGTAAAAGCGTTCTGGGGGAGCTAGCTGCACAGGATGGGGAGTGATCACCTGGATGGCGTTTTCTGGGGATGTGGTGGAAGAGGCACCCCCATAAGTGAAGGTAGGAGGGCGGAGCAGCCCTTCTTGCCGGACCCTAGGAGAAGGAGTAGAACACCAGGGGCTTGTTATTTCTGCTGCTAGCTGGCCCTGTATGGTCGTCATATCCTGACGCAAGCTAAGGTTTTCCGCCTGCATGGTGGCGAGCATTGCTGCTATATCCTGTAGGGTTATCTCGGGATCGCTCATGTCGACAGGGTGAGGTTTATAGGCTTGGGCTTCGTGTTCTGTCCGGGGGACCCCACAAGTACCTGCTTCTTGTGGTGGATCCTCGCAGAGACGACACAAACTATCGCCCCCACACACACCCTACCCTGTTCTGGGAAGATAACAAAATCAGGAATAGGATGTGAGTGAGGATGGCAGCCAAATTCCTGTGGCACAATGCTGGGGTTTGTAGGTGTTGGCGGACGTCCCTCACGTGGGCAGTTTCAGGGCACCAACTGGACAGGGAGAAAAGGGAACATTTATTTACCACCTTTCCTCTGTCAAGCATCCACAACCTTCAACACTCATATGGGACACCGCTTACCTCCTCACATGTACAACGGCCCGCTGCCATCAAGGGAAACAAAGTAAGGCATCCATATCCACTCCAGGAAGTGGATAGGGAAATGTCAGGTGCTCCTGGCGTGGAAAGAACTGAAAAGCCAAGCGATCCTGCGCTATTAATAACGGAGATCAAGCGCTCCTCGCGCTGCTGCCACCGCACACAGTCTAAGCGCTCCAGGCGCGGAAAGGAAAAAAGGATTTGCAAGCGCTCCTCGCACTGCTGCCACTGCACACAGTCTAAGCACTCCAGGCGCGGTAAGGAAAGAAAGTTAAGCGCTCGTAGCGCGGCAGCCCAAGTAAAGTGTCAGGGTGCTCCTGGCACGGAAAGTATAAAACGAACAAGGCGCTCCTAGCGTGGGTAATCAGGAAATGTACGGCGCTCCAGGCGCGGTGTTGAAAGAAGGCAAAAGCGCTCCTGCGCGATCAGGTCCGGGTATTGAGAACTGCGTCTGGCATCAGCAAGACGCTGTAGTAGTACACGAAGCGCAGAGCCTCGGGGAGTCGTGTCTGATAAGCGACCCTCCCCGGAAGCTCTGATGACATTGCAGCGCTTTCGGCCGTCGACTAGACCGCTACCAGCCGAGGCCAGAAGTGAGGATCCCCATACGAGTGTCATCACAAGCAGTCCGCAACGAGCATACGGACAACAGGCAAGCGGGGAAGGGGAGTTGGAGTTCAGGAACCATGACACAGCAGCAGCAGCACGCGAGGCTCGTCTCTCCCGGCTCCCAGGCTCCAGGTCAGCCTTGGCCTTACAACGGCTCCCGACCCCCGTCTCTCGGTCCCGTCCCGGATTCGGACCGGACCCGCATCAACATCGAGAGTCAGCGGGAGGCGAGAGGTGAGGTGAGGCAGGCGTCTTGCCTCACGGCGCTGCGGGGATTGCAGGGGATTGCTCGACTCCCGACCTCTGTAGCAGCAGCAGCAGTGAGGAGCCCAGACCCGCAAAGACTCGCAGAGACCCGCTCTCCCCACCCTTCCCCAGAGCAGGAGAGCAGGAGTACGGGAGAAGCCCGGGGGGAAGCCTGGAGAAGCTCGGTAGAAGCAGAAGGGGAAGCAGAGGCAAAAGACCTGCAGAGACCCTCCCCTCCCTTCTCCAGAGCAGAGCAGAGCAGGAGAGTGGGAGAGGCCTGACTAGGGCACGACAAGACCCACGGGGGCATATGGGGAAAACAGCATTGCTTGGAACACGGCAGGAGCCGAAGAGAGACCACCCCCAGGGCGCCCCTGAGCAACTAGACAAGGCAAGGCAGCAACCTGCAGCTAACCGGCAGGGACACGAAACAGGCAAAGATTCCTGCAGGACCACAGGATTGCCGCAGGTACAGCCCAACCCAGCCCAGCCTAGTGATTGCCGCAGGTACAGCCCAACGCAGCCCAGCCTAGTGAGTACCAGAGACGGTCACAGAGGACTTGAACTGCAGAGCGGCCAAGAGGTCAAGCAGTCGAGCTCCGCTCCTACTTCACCTCCACCCCCGCTCCTGTTTCAGTACCAGCGCAAGCACGCCATACTGTCAAAACCAGTCCCAGACCTGGTGCTTGCTGTGAACGTTACAAATCAAATATGAATCAAATACGCTGAGAGCAGCAAACAACCTGAGGCTCTCGCACATTAAAGCACCAAGCACCACTCATCTCGGAGCTAAGAAGCACACAGCAGGCACACAGCAGGTGACCAGGTGAGGAGAGTGGGAGGCAAATTAGGAAGTGTCCCGCGTCCCTGCATTCCAGTGCCCCCAAGCCTTGTCCTGTAGAACTAACAACGCTGCCCCATTAGATAAGTCTCATCCCAGCCTCATCCACTTTTTCCAAGCGACCGCGAACTAGTTGGCGCAGGGAAATAGAAGAGGCAGACGAACATCACAAGCGGGGAGAGACACTGAAAGGGACTCATCAGGACCATCATGAGGTCAGGAGGAGAAAGAAGACCTCCAATAAGGCAACCGACTAAACGGAAAAGGAATAATACAACCTCGAGCTTAGAGACACCTGGAAAAAACAAGCGACCATTCAGCAGCTCCAAGGAAGCCAGCAACACCCCGGTCAACTCTAACCCACAGGAAAGCAACCACAATGGCACCAACCGTTGCACAGATGAAGGATCATTAACTGACACAGCCCACACCCCAACCCTAACCCCAACTCCAACTTCAATTCCAGATCTATCTACAAGCAAAAAAAGCAATAAAAGGAAAAGCACCCATGAACTAATCAACTTAGCAGGTCAGCCAGCGAAAACGAAACACAACTACCAACCGAAAATTTATACAAAATTCACCTTTTTAAAAAACCTAGGAAATGCGATCTACTCGTCAAAGAATCTGTTACAGGCCTCCAAACTCCTTTGCTTCCAGCTGGCATAAACAACTCCTTGCATCAAACCTCAAACTACACCGTAGCAGAAATACATACGCCACCAACTCCAAAGGAGTGCACGGATTACACCAAAGGCACAGCAGGGGCTGGAGGACAATAGAGACAAGAAGTTAGAAGCCCAACGCCATTAGAAGGCGTCACCAGCCAACCCCCAATAATAGAGGAAGGCAGCCAGGAAACAAGTCTACCCTGCTCATCGCCAGAAACGGATACACCGAGCACTCACGCCCCAGAGCTGGAAGTGTCACTGGGACACCTAAGCAATTACACTGCAAGCGGCAAGTCATCCCCAACACATTCCTCCTTACTCATCCAGCAGGTAACGGCAGAGACAAAGAACGATCAAGAAACAGCACTAGCTCGTGGACGTGAAGCAAACCACCAGGCAGAACCAAAATCTCAAGGCAACATCAAGGCCCACGTTACACAGGGCACAAAAATAGATCCCGCAAAACTCCTCCCCAATCAGGGCAGACGGGAACTTATCCTCTTCAGACAGGGACATGACCTTCTTGGTATCACAAGAATGGAGCGAACTAGTGGCAGCATATAACGTTAAGGATCCCACAAACAACATCAGCGAAGAGAGCTTCACTCATCCCACTGAGGAGGCAAGAAATCCCACTAATACCTTTTGGGTAACTTTACTCAACATAATTCAACTGTCCTCCACTGCACTTCAGTATCAATCAAACAAACTAGACCTTCAACTAATTGTGCTACAAAGGCTGGCAGAGGCCACTATGGGGATTGACAGAAAACTCGCTGATCTTAACGGCCTTGTAAAAAGAGGACAAGAGTCAGTAAAATTATCTCAGATTGGAAGAACGGACTGTCTGTTCACTAATCGTCGACAAACTATCATCATTACCCACGATGTTGGGAAACCTCTTGGAGGACATAAAATTAAACACCACAAAGCTCCCACAACAAAGGCAAGGCCTGCCAGTCCACTCCCCAACAAAAGCCCACTAGGAAATGACAACGACCCAAACAAAGCCATAACGCAATGGCGCCAGCCACTAAACCCCAACACCTCATCAGAAGAGTCTCCCCAGAATACTTCAACAAGAAGACATGCCGAGCAACTGCGAAGCTCAACGAACGCGCGCGCCCGACGTAAACAAAAAAGAAAGGGCATGAACAGAAAGCTAGCAGAAGTGGTCTGTACAGAAGAGAATTGTCAGCTATTTACATCGGGGGTTCCGATCTGCTAGAAGCAAACAAGCACTACACGGAGCACATAAGCCCTTTACCTCAATTTAAGAAAGCATCAGACGCACAGGCGCAAGCTTGAGAGGGAACGGGAACCCTGTCCTCCCCAAATGAGAAAACTGCCAAACAGACAGAGGAGAACCCCTTTGGCCAAACAAACAACTTAACATTCAATAACTCATCAGAACTGGCCCACAAAGGCCAAAGTGAAAGTCAAACAGCGACAAGGCAACAGACCCGGGGGGGTCGGAAAACAGGCCCAAGAGGAGCCTGACAAAGCTACAATTAAGTTCATAACCACCGACCTCCCAAACACTTGTACCTGCCAAAACATTAAGATCACTCGCAGCGAGATAAAGGGGGTCCCCCGGATATCAAACCCACAAAAGCAGATAGCGGCCAGCCCATAGACCAACCTCAGCGGGCGAATTCCAATCGAAGCCTCATAACACTAATCAGCCAATACCCACAAGGGTCCAGCGAAATGGTGCGACAAACACAGCAGTTAACACAGCCCCCAGGGGAATCTGACATAATCCTTTTTATTCCCGAATTCAAATCCAGAGGAAGAGTGGATACTCTAAACAGGGGTAACATATTAAAGCCGATCAATTCAATCGACAAATTAAAACACATAAACACCTCCGACCTGTTTGCAATTGAATTTCTTCCAGCTTCACATCCACATGGCAACGAAACAACAAAGACCATATGAACGATGTTGCAAACTCAATCATGGAGGAATCACCCAGATTCTCCAAGTGGGGAATTAAGCTTGAAGTAGCAAAAAGGCCCGCTTATCCCACTCTGCTTCTTGAAGAAAAGAAACAAGATTGCCATCAAATGGCTAAATCAATACTGAAAGGAGCACGGAGCCACTCCCCGGGACCGGATAAATACCTGCCACAACATCAACACTTAACTCCCCCCAGTTAGCACCACGCAGAACATTATTAACATACACCATACCTGGAGGTGACACCAACTGACAAAGAACACCAGCCTCAACCTCCAATCCTACTGTCCCCCCCAAAATAAAAATATGCAACTGGAACATCAACGGCCTCTCAGACAAATTGGAGGACCCCGTAACACTAAATTAGTTAAAATCTTTTGACTTGATTCTCCTTCAGGAAACGTGGGAAACAAACGACATACCACTACAAGGTTACACAACCCAACGCATCCGGCAATCAGAGGCTCTCAATACGGCCACAGCTCCGTCAGATTGGCGAAATTTGCCTCGATTTCAACAATTGGGGCAACAGAAGGAATAAAAGTAAGCCTCACTCCTCCTAATGCGATACAGGGACTATCAGTAACAATCACAAGCAATCAGGTAACCCAACAGCTGTACATAATCAATATATACATACACCCGAAGCACAGACACTCGGGGTCTAGGGAACTCGTCAAAGAACTGACAAGACTTATGGAGGACAAGGAAATGGAGAATACACTTGTGGCAGGTGATTTTAACCTTCACCTCTTCGGAGTCAAACCAGTAGACGACATGACCAAGGAAATGGATATTGTCTGGGTAATCCCAAGTCAATCAATTCCGTTTCCCAACAAACACACAAATACCTCAATTCAGCTACTGAAAGACCTTGAGCAGCTAAACCTTAGAGTACTTAACGGACGATTCAAAGATGATATTCCACCAATTCCAACATACTTCTCCTCGAGTACTTCCTCACATCTCGACTACATGCTAACGACCCCCCCACTGTACCAAAAAATCAGTTCGTTTAAGATAGGTGAAAGCGCTTCAATCGATCATCTGCCACTAGAAATCAAATTAGGTGTGTCTTGTGAGAATTAAGTAGTGGAAAAAAGATACATAGGCACAGAACACACCACCAATTATAAACGGATAAGGTGCAAGACCATAGAGTCCGAGGAATTATTAACCAGTGCAAAAACAATCATGCACCAGGCATCTTGCTCAAACACAAATCCGCTAGACGCCTGGGTAGACTTTATAACAGAACTGGGAGCCAAACACGCTACTGAGCTGAAAACCCAAAAAGGGAACACCACTTGGTCTTCACATGGAAAAGGAACAACACCAGAGATAAAAAAACATAAATCGCGAAATAAAAAAGACCCTAAAACAGCTCCGAAAAGAACCCAACAACGAAGGCCCTCAAAAGGAGCTTTGTATCTTAAAAGCACAACTAAAAAAGATGACCTGGGAAAGAAAGAGACAAATAAGTGAAGATCTATGGATAAAAATTGTCCACAGCTCCAAACAAAAGAATAGCTCCAGTTTCTGGAAAATAATCCACACCTTCCAACTGCCAGGCTACAAAGGCATCAATTCCAATATACCTGAATCCGATTGGGCCAACTACCTATCAGCACACTTCAATACAGCTGACTCAAAAGCGGCCAACTCCAGAGGGGGAGACCGGTCAAAAGACGCGCACCAGAGCCTCAATAACACCAGCACACTTAAAAACGAAGAGATCTTAGTTCACAAAAGGAAATCATCCCTGTCCTACAATCCAACCGCGGACACAGATCTATCACTCACCACCAATTCAACAGCAAACACAGAGGACAATCTACACCTAGAAACAGCAGGCAGGATTAGGAAAAAAATCTCAAAAGGCAAACTTGAGGAGGCCCCCGGACCCAATGGGATCCCGCCAATATTATATAAAAATGATGCTGATTACTGGAGCAACATCTTGGCACCGGCCTTTCACAAAATAAGGGAAACAACAACTACACCAACATCTTGGAGAGGCTCGATAATAAGCCTGATTTATAAAAAGGGCCCCAGGAACAACCCAACCATCTATCGCCTCATAGCTCTAATCGATACTGAGGCAAAGTATTACGCGGGCCTCATCCTCGAGGATCTAACATCCTGGGCAACCGCAAAGAACATCATCCCAGCATCCCAAACTGGATTTCGCAGTGGCCAGGGCACTACGACAAACATCATGGCGCTAACTCTCCTGGAAGATGCGGCAAAAGTCACCAAGACCGCTCTGTTTCTGTGCTTCATCGATTACAGTGCCGCATTTGATCATGTAGACCGCCACCAACTCTGGCAGAAACTGAAAAAATGGGGAATTCCAGGCCCACTCCTACAGCAGTTAATACTGCTATACAACAACACCTGGGTCAGGATAAAACTGGGACCCGGTACGCACCTCTCAAGAGAAGTCAGGACCAGTAAAGGACTGAAACAAGGCTGTGTCCTAGCCCCTATGCTGTTTAACCTCTTCCTTGCAGATCTCCCTGGTGAGCTGGAGACAGTCAAAACTCACGCACCACGGCTGGGCAACATCACACTGTCAAATCTTCTCTACGCAGATGATTTAGTCCTCATCAGCCGGTCCCCTATCGGTCTCCAACATCTGTTGGACAAAACCAACATGTTCTCCACAATTAACTCACTGACAATCAATTTAAATAAAACAAAAATCATGACAATGAATTACCACAGAAAACGGAACTTCACCTGGCTTTTGGATGGACAGAAGCTGGAGCAGGTAACCTCTTACAAATACTTAGGCATCATATTAGATTGCAATGGCTCATTTAAACAACAACTAGAGGCCATCCGTCAGAAGGGCACAACATTCCACCTGTCGATAAAGCCACTGCATAAAGCTCTTCCTGACCGGACATTGGGCACTCTCCTACAGGTAATAAGAGCTCGCCTACAGCCAATGCTCACCTATGGCAGCGAACCTATGCGTGGCAAAGAATCAACAACATTAGACAACACCATCAGTCGAGCTTACAGGGCAATATTCCACCTGCCCACCTATTCATCGCCCGCTCAAATCCGCCTCGAATTCGGGCTGCAGAAACAAACGGTGGAGAGAAGAGGCGCATACATTAAAAGCTGGCGGAAAAACAGAGATGCTGAGCATGGATCCTTAAACGCCCACCTCTGGACCGAACTGTCCATTAGAGACAACTCACCAGCAAGGAACTACCTAATGGAATCACTGGAGACCCTAGTGTGAGAAGTTGGCCTGATATATAATGTTCACTATTCTAGTGAGCACTTTGTATCAGTCCAAACAACCCTTATTGATGATTGGTTGTAAGTCAACCTTATAGACCAGCTATCCTAGTAGCATGGATACGAGCAGTCTAAGGCTAAAGACTCGAGAGGGCGTGTTAAGCCAGCTGTTATACCACACATGTACCCCTTGAATACCCAGTGAAAGGACACCACACAAGTGTTATGAAAATAAACAGTGTATTTATTAAAAATCACAACAGCCCTGTACTCTTTATGAGGACAGGATACTAAGCACAAAACAAAACTCTTACGAAAATACTTAAGTTAGCACAGTATATACAAATGCCCGAGGGGCACGGAAAACCATATACTCTGAAAGTGGAATGCGAAATTACTAGCAGGTAAGTACAGTACTAATAGGCTTTGGAATCGCTAGGTCTTGACTATAGAATCTTCAGATTACTTCTAGGAGGCCTAGGGGACTCGGGTGCAGAGTGTGCACTCTCACGCGGGATGCGGGACAAAGTCTGGTAGCTAGATTTCAGAAAGTTAGTGTTCTCGGGCGAACCCGACCTGGTAGGAGGAAAACGAAAGTGGATCCTGACCCTTGGATAGTGAGGCTATGCTGGGGCACCGAAATGCCGAAGTTACCTAGCCCAGGGGCTGCAGCTGCATAGGTCTCAAAAGACGTCGGGAATCCTCGTAGACGGACCAGGAGCCTGGAAGAAAGATGCTGGCAGGCGACCAGTGAAGAGAGTTCGAAGTGATCCAAGCCTGGATCTTGAAGATGGATGACACCTGAAAGCAGAGGGGACCAAGTTCGTGACTACTAGCCAGTAGTCAGGTGGCACCAGGAGGGCACCGGATGGTAGTCACCTCGACTAGGTGAGTGGGTGACGCTGTGCTCTGCAGATCTCACGGACCAGGAGGCGTTGTCGGCGACCAGGATGGAGGAGCGAGCTGTCCCACAATGGATGACGCTGTCGGCGTCGCTGGACCCAGGATTGGGCAACAAAGCCTTGGCAAATTCAAGCCCACGCGGTGGACTCAAAATGGCGTCTGGAGTGGACCAGGAGGGTCCGGGGTGCTTCTCTTGAAGAAGGAAGCAAGGGCCAGTCTGGAGCAACCAGACCAGCAGCAGTGATGTCGTCGGGCGTCGTTAAGAAGGCCACAAGCCAGCCGGCTAGAAGCCAAACAACGCGGTGAACAGCAAAAAGCAGAAGGGCCCCACGCAGATCGTGGAGATGCTGGAGGGTTGATCTTCGGTGCTGGAGCTGCTCAGGGTTGGGGCTTCTCGGACCCCAAAGCACTCACCAGTGGAAGACTCGGTGGGCTTGTTGCAAAGAAGTCGTGCAGTCTTGGCGATCGTCGGTCCCTCGAGGTCTCGTCGCACTCCCGGTTCTCAGCTTGGCTGTAGAGGTGAGTAGAGGTCAGAGGTGCCAGGGAAGCCGGGTCTCGTCGAGCTGTGTCGTCGGATTCCTGAGGAAGGACTTGCAGCAGACCGCAGTGTTCTTAGGATGGTGCCCGCTGATGCAGGGTGACTACTCCTTAGCCACAAGGGAGAATCTTGAAGAAGAAATCTTGATGTCCTTTCGCAGAAAGTCGTGTCTTGATTCCAAAGATGATCTAATTTGAACAGGGGGCCCGCTCCCATCTTTATACTAAAAAAAGGGGCTGACCCGGTGACTAGGTCCTGCCTATGGGTGGGACTAGGAGGGGGGTGGTTACACCCCTCTCCCATGCCGGACTTTCCCCAGGCCAGGGGCTGGTGTGCCCCTGGAACTGGTTCTGACCGGCCTATGCGTAGTGAGCACCGGGGTGCCACTCAGCAGTCACCTTCCTGTAAAGCCCTGCCTACCCAGGATACACAAAACCCTGTCTGGGACGGTGCTAGCACCGCCCTCGACAGGAAACCCTTTGTCCAGGCTCCCCTCGCTGGAAGGACTCCCAGCTGCAGGGGGTCAGACTCGTGTCTGTGGTGGCAGCATCCATTTTGTGGAGCTGAGGCTTCAGTTAACTTTAACCGGGGTTCACAGTTACATACATGTCGTGTCCCTCTAGAAGGGTGGAATGCTAACCCCGTCGCCAGAATTGGCGAGGGGTTAGTATTCCAATTCGTATGACACCTTACTCGACATGTTTTGATAAAGCAATACCAAAGATAGCATTTAACCGCGAGGATTATAATGCACTTAAGAGTATATGGTATGCGATATCATGGAACAGCTATTAGGACTTGGTTCCGCAAGCTGCAGACAGGCTCAGCTCATGCCAGAGCACCATCTCACACGGTTCCAAGCACTCTGCCTTCAGGATTGTTAAGGCCTGCCATAGGAGTGACTGATAGGAATCTGTGTGTCCATTTTTAGGGTTAGATATAGGTATACTATATCTACAGCAAAGGGTGATTACACGACTTTGCCCCAGCTGTCATGCAGCCAGTTGTGTCAAATTTAGGAGGCCAGCCAGGGGTGGCATAATACATGCTTCAGCCCCTGGTAGGCCCTGGGTACACCTATGCCCTGAGTTACAGGGTCTGATAAGGTGGCCCAGTACCAATTGGTAAATGCACCTAGGGTACACGTTGTAATTTAGAGAGAGAACAGCCAGGCTGTGGGTCTGATTGGCAGGCCCACAGCCAGAGAAAGTCGTAAACCAGTGAAACAAAAGCAAAAAATCTGGGTGATCATAGGATTGCAGACCCTACTCTCCTACACCTAGGATTAACAAATCCATGGGAGTCAGCAACCGACCTCAGGACCTTTAAAAAAATGGTATTGAAAGTTACTAAGATGGTCTCATCTATTGAGGACAAAGCAACCCTTGCCAAGAGAGTGCACAGATGGGTGGGGTTGGAAGGCTACACAGCTCTCAAACCACAACAGTACTTAACAACGGGCCTCACTCAGATAACAAAAAACAAATTCCTCAATATGCGCCTCGGTAATATATCTATAACGCCTAACTTAGCACCCTGGAAAAGGGAAAATGCGGCAAATTGCTGCCGACTCTGTTTCTCTGGAAAAGAGGACCTCACACACATTATCTGCATCTGCACAAACCTTCTGGACATAAGACGCTCTCTGCTTAGGTCCCTTTGGAATTCGAAGGGCATAACAAGCTGCAGACAGGCCGTGATGCTCCGCTTCAATCCCGTAGAAACTCAGCTAAACTGCATAATAACAAGATTTTTTGACATAGTGGTCAGTAGACTAAAAGAAACAGCCATAGGGTCTACCGGAAGCACTAGCCAAACCAAAAAAACTGCAAGCACCTAGTCCCACTAATGGACAACACCAAACTAAACCGTGGCTTTTTTTACAAAAAATTTATTTAACCACATCGCTGCTGTGGTTATTTTTCCCCTGTGCTGCAAATTGCCATTTTGCTGGTGTCATGACGAGCTCAGCTCGTCATCAGCACAGCTCAACTGTGCCTCATGACGAGCTGAGCTCGTCATGAGCATGGATGGGGTTAATAAGGAGAATCCACTCGTTATTTTTAAGCGTAACCTTTTGCTACTGACTGTCTTTTATAATTGCACGCTTTTAAAAATTGTGAGTTTTTATTAACTGTACAATAAACTAAACCTTCAACCTGAAAGCAGAGGGGACAGAGTCTGGGTCACTAGCCAGTTACCAGAAAGAAACCAGACGATGTCAAGTCAAGTCAAGTCATAAAATTTATATAGCGCACTACATACCCAGAGGGTTTCAAGGCGCTTAGGGAGGGGAGGAGGATTATTTGTCAAATATCCACGTTTTAAGCTGCTTTCTGAACGCTAGGTGATTCTGGGTGAGGCGAAGGCAAGCGGGGAGTGAGTTCCATGTTTTGGCAGCCAGGTATGAGAAGGATCTGCCTCCCATGGTGGTCTTGTTGATGCGAGGTACAGTGGCGAAGGCTTGGCTGGAAGAGCGAAGTTGGCGGGAGGGGGTGTAGAAGGACAGTCGAGAGTTGAGGCAATCTGGTCCGATGTCGTAGAGTGATTTGTGTGCGTGGGTAAGCAGACGGAAAGTAATCCTCTTATTGACGGGTAGCCAGTGGAGGTCTTTAAGGTGACCAGAGATGTGTTCGTTGCGTGGGATGTCTAATATGAGCCTGGCTGAGGCGTTTTGGATTCGTTGTAGTTTCTTCTGGAGTTTAGCGGTGGTACCTGCGTAGAGGGTGTTTCCATAGTCCAGTCGGCTCGTGACTAGAGCGTGGGTGACTGTTTTCCTTGTTTCGGAGGGGATCCAGCGAAATGTTTTTCTGAGCATGCGAAGAATGTTAAAGCAGGAAGAGGATACGGCGCTGACTTGTCTGTTCATTGAGAGTGAAGAATCCAGGATGACGCCAAGGTTCCGTGCGTGGTCTGTCGGGATGGGTGCATTTCCGAGGGCTTCCGGCCACCAGGAGTCGTCCCATGCAGAGGGGGATTTACCTAAGATGAGGACTTCTGTTTTGTCTGAGTTCAGTTTCAAACGGCTTTGTTTCATCCATTCGGCGACTTCTGTCATTCCTTCGTGTAGGTTAGTTTTGGCGGTGCTGGGGTCCTTGGTGAGAGATAGGATCAGTTGAGTGTCATCCGCGTAAGAGATGATGTTGAGGTTGTGTTGGCGGGCGATGGCCGCGAGGGGGCTCATGTATACGTTGAAGAGGGTGGGACTGAGTGAGGATCCTTGTGGTACGCCGCAGATGATTTCAGAGGCCTCGGACTTGAATGGTGGGAGGCGGACTCTCTGGGTTCTTCCGGTGAGGAACGAGGTGATCCATTCCAGTGCCTTTCCTTGGATTCCGATGTTTCTGAGGCGTTGTAAAAGAGTGCTGTGGCAGACTGTGTCGAAGGCTGCAGAGAGGTCGAGGAGGATGAGGGCGACTGTGTCTCCATTGTCCAGTAGAGTTCGAATGTCGTCTGTTGCTGCGATGAGGGCGGTCTCAGTGCTGTGTTTGGCTCGGAAGCCAGATTGTGAGGGGTCGAGTGATTTGTTGGCTTCGAGGAAGGCGGCGAGCTGGTTGTTGACAGCTTTCTCGATGACTTTGGCCTGGAATGGAAGAAGCGAGATGGGGCGGTAGTTTTTGAGTTCGGTGGGGTCTGCTGTTGGTTTTTTCAGAAGGGCGGTGAGTTCAGCGTGTTTCCAGTCTTCTGGGAAGGTAGCGGAATTGAAGGAGCAGTTGATGACGTCTCGGAGGTGCGGAGCTATGACGGAGTCTGCTTTGTTGAAGATGTGGTGAGGGCATGGGTCTGTGGGGGATCCAGAGTGGATGGAATTCATCAGGCGGATGGTGTCTTCAGTGGAGATTGGGTTCCAGGCTATAAGGGTGTTAACGGGGGGAAGATGGTCAGCTGATGGTAGGGTGGGTTGGCTTCCGGGTTGGTTGTCAAAGCTGTTGTGGATGTCAGCAATCTTGTTGTGGAAAAAAGAGGCTAGGGAATCGCAGAGGGCTTGAGAGGGGGTGATGTCGTTGGAGTTGGCCGAGGGATTGGAAAATTCCTTGACGATGTTGAAGAGTTCCTTGCTGTTGTGGGCGTTGTTGTCAAGTCGATCCTTGAATGCTGTTTTCTTGGCTTTTCGGATCAGTTGGTGGTGAGTACGGATGGCGCTTTTGAAGGCGTCCTTGGTGCTGGTGGATGGGTCTTTTTTCCAGGCCTTTTCAAGGGAGCGGCAGAGTTTCTTGGACTTCTTGAGATCATCGTTGAACCAGGAGGCCTTCTTGATGCCAAGTTTGTGTTGACGTTTTTTCAGTGGTGCTAAGGTGTCGGCAGTGTTGGATAACCAAAGGGTGAGGTTGGAGGCGGCTTCGTTGGCGTTAGAAGAGAGGGCTGGGGAGGTTTGAAGGAGCGATGTGGAGATCTGCTCCGTGGTGATATTTTTCCAGTTTCTTTGTAGAGTTGGTTGGAGGTGGATGATGGGTTTCGGCTTGTTGTAGGTGAAGTGAACGCAGCTGTGGTCAGTCCAGAGGAGATCCGTAGTGTGGCTGAAGGAGACATGGTTGCTGGAGGTGAAGATGGGGTCGAGTGTGTGACCTGCGATGTGGGTGGGGGAAGTGACCAGTTGTTTAAGTCCGAGGTTGGCGAGGTTGTCCAGGAGGGTGGCGGTGTTGCGGTCGTTGATCTTTTCAAGGTGGAAGTTGAGGTCTCCCAGAAGGATGTAGTCTTTGGAGGGGAGCGCGTGTGGGGTGATGAAGTCTGTGATGTCTTCACTGAATTTTGCGCGGGGTCCTGGTGGTCTGTAGAGGAGGGTGCCTCGGAGTGTGGTTTTGGGGTCGATGTGGATCTGGAAGTGAAGGTGTTCGGAGTTAGCGAGGTTGGTGTCAGAGCTGGTTGAGATGCGGATTGATTTCTTATGGACGATAGCGATTCCTCCTCCTGTATGGTCGGTGCGGTCTTTGCGTGTGATCTTATAGTCATCAGGGATAGCGATGGCGATGTCAGGGGCGGAGGAAGCGTTCATCCATGTTTCCGTTAGGAAGGCGACGTCAGGAGAGATGGTGTCTAGTAGGTTCCAAAGGTCAATGGCGTGCCTGTGGACCGAGCAGGTGTTGAGAAGGATGCATTCTAGGTGGTTGGGGTCGGGAGTCTGTGTTGTGGTCGTAGCGGAGATGTTGTCGGTGCCGCTGAATTTGCAGGAGTAGCAGGAGAAAGGTCCATGGGTGTGTCCAGGGGCGGCTTGGACGCAGTTGGGGGCGCGACCGGGGTTAAGGGCTAGGAGGGTGGCGGCATCGTAGGTGACGCGGGGGGGCTGGGTAGCGCGAGGGGCAGGGGGTCTGGCGCTGGGCGCGGTCCAGGCGCGGACGGGCGTAGACGGGCTTACCTTTGGCGCACCTTCGGCGTGTCCGAAGCGCGTGGACGCTGCGCGTGGGACCATTGGCCATAAATGGATGGTGGAGGGGGCGGAGCGTGGGAGGGGCAGCAGGGAGGCGGTAGTGTGGCTGAGGGGCGGGTCAGGGGAGAACAACAACAGCAAAGTGGAGGGTCCGAGGGAAGGCAGGCAGGGGTAGCACTGATAACAAAAATGCAGCGAGTTAGCAGTAAGCGCAATTCTAGCCCAAGCGCTGGTGAAATAAACACTATCACCACAGTTACAGAATATAACACAAGCCAATAGTCAAGACAAAAGCTGAGCGAGGTCGCGTTGCGAGAGGCAAGTAATAATTAATTAAAAGCGCTATGCAGGTAATTACTAAAAGCGCTATGCAGGTGAGGCGCTACAATGTTAGGCAGCGGCAGAATAGTGAACAGTGCGCAGATAACGATACCAGGGAAGCACAGGAGGAACCTGGTGGAGCGACCGTCCGGAAGCAGGTCCAGGTGGTCACAGTTAGGCTGGGAGAGAGGAAGGCTCGATGACCGTGGGTGGGAGGGGCAGCAGGGAGGCGGTAGTGTGGCTGAGGGGCGGGTCAGGGGAGAACAACAACAGCAAAATGGAGGGTCCGAGGGAAGGCAGGCAGGGGTAGCACTGATAACAAAAATGCAGCGAGTTAGCAGTAAGCGCAATTCTAGCCCAAGCGCTGGTGAAATAAACACTATCACCACAGTTACAGAATATAACACAAGCCAATAGTCAAGACAAAAGCTGAGCGAGGTCGCGTTGCGAGAGGCAAGTAATAATTAATTAAAAGCGCTATGCAGGTAATTACTAAAAGCGCTATGCAGGTGAGGCGCTACAATGTTAGGCAGCGGCAGAATAGTGAACAGTGCGCAGATAACGATACCAGGGAAGCACAGGAGGAACCTGGTGGAGCGACCGTCCGGAAGCAGGTCCAGGTGGTCAGGTGATGAGGTGAAGCTTGTCCCTGCAGCCATACAGACCAGGAGGCGTAGATGACAACCAGGAGCTGGATACGGACTATCCCACAAAGGATCTCGCTTTGGCGGTGTCGGCTTCCGGATCGGAATCAACAAGCCTTGGCAAAGGCAACCCACGCAGGAAGGGAAGATCGGCTTCTGTTCAGACCAGCAAGATCTGGGGAGCTTCCCCTTTACAGGAAAGCAGGAGTAAGCCCAGAGCAGCCATGCAAGTGGTGTTGATTCAAAAGGATGTCTTCAGGAGGGCCACTAGCCAATGGGCTAGCCACTGCGAAGACGTGTCGAGGAGAAATGCAGGCACAGGCCCCACACGGCACTCGTGGAGTGTGGAGGGCTGAGCTTCGGTGCACTCAATGCTCCGGGTTGGGGCTTCTCAAACCCTAATGCACAACTTCGAGGACGCCCCTAGATGCTGCACAGTCAGCAAAAAGCAGGTACTGCAAGATGTCAGGTCCCACGTCTCTCGTGTCCGCCACAGGTCTCAGCTTTACTGTGGATGTGGCTCAGAGTCAGAGAAGTCTGGAAGTCCAGAGGCTGCATCACTAAGTCTTCGGGTTCGGGCAGGAGTGTCGACTAAGCAAACTGGCAAGTCACTGATGGTGCCTGTTTGCACAGGGTGGTCACTCCTTGACCACAAGGGAGATGTCTTCAGTCTTCCAGTCAAAATGGAACATCGAAGGTCCAAGAGTTCATTTCAGAGTTTATTTCCAGGATAATCTACTGTCTCTAGACACAGCTCCTAGCTTTCTACTAATATAAGGGGCTGGATTACCTGCTAGGTTCCTCCTATGGGTGGAACCTGGGAAGGGGGTGGTTACACCCCTTTCCCTTTGTCCAATTTCGTGCCAGAGCTGGAGCTGGAGTGCTCCAGCAACTGGTTTGAACCGGGATATGCATGGAGCACCTTGTGTGCCCCAGGCAGTGTCTCATTTCTTTCAACCCACCCTGCCCCAATACACTATAGCCTGTCTGGGGAGGTGCTCACACCTCCCAAGGCAGGAAACCTATTGTCCAGGCCTCCCCTGCCGGAGTTTCATCCAGCAGCAGGAGGTCAGACTCGTGTCTGTGGCAGCAGCATCCATTTTGTGATGCTGAGGCTCTGTTTACCTTTAACCGGGTAAAGCTTCAACTACATGTCATCTCCCTCTAGAAGGGTGGAATGCTACTCCCGCCACCAGGACTGGCTTGAGGGTAGTTTTCCAAAGCGTATGACACCTTACACTACACGTTTTGATAAAGCCAAACCAAAGTTGGCATTAACCGCGAGGATTATAATGCACTTAAGAGTATATGGTATGGCTATATCATAGAACAGTTATAAGGACATGGTTCTGAAAGCTGCAGAAAGGCTCAGGTCATGCTAGAGCACCATCTCACATAAAACCAAGCACTCTGCCTTCAGGATTGTCAAGGCCTGCCATAGGAGTGACTTGTAGGTATATATGATTCTATAAATAATGGTAGGTATAGGAATACTATACCTAAGCAAGGGGTGATTACACGACCTTGCCCCAGCTGAGTGATCAGCCAGTTGTGTCAATTTGGATGGCCAGCCAGGGGTGGCATAATACATGCTACAGCCCCTGGCAGGCCTTGGATGCACCTATGCCCTGGGTACCTATGGTACACTATACAGGGGCTCACAAAGGTGACCCAATACCCAATTTGGTATGTACCTAAAGTACTTGGAGTCCATTTTACAGTGAGAGCAGATAGCCTGGGGCCCTGAATAGCAGGATCCCAGGCCAACTCAGTCAAAAACCAGCTAAACACTAGGCAAAAAGATGGGGTAACCATATAGTCAGATATCCACCTTCCTACAACGTCGTGCGCACGGAACCGTCAATTCATCCTTTAAAAATGGCGCGAATCCCAGGGCTCCATTTCAGCTGGACATCGGACCGCAGGGAACACTGTACCTTACTGCAGGTAAGACCTACGTTGCGGCATTTTTGTTTGGTGTTTATTTAAATTTGCCCTTTTACCGCCTGTGGATACTTTTTTGTATCAATAGGTAGCGAGGATGCGTTTCATGTGATACGATATGGACTACCTACTGACAGGGCTCACGCCTTGGTACTCTGGTAGTGGCGCCTTTTTGGATCACTATGCCGTTCTGGGGACGCTAGTTTATATAGAGGTAATGGGGTTTGACTATTTTCCTTTTAGCTGGTCACTTAATGCAGCTTTTTCTTTAAGACCAGTGGTGCTTTGACCCTTAAGGCAATGTGTGACACTGGGGCGGGATGTTGTTAAATTGTTGTTATACCTTAAGCAATGTGTGACTCCGGGGTGGGATGCTGCCCAAATGGTATTTGCTTAACCTCTAAATATGCTACGGGCACATGTTGAATTGATGTTGTTTTTACGTCTTGGGTAGCATTATGGAGGATAGTGGTGGGCTCTACACTAAGTCAAGGATCAGTATATACTGGGTGCTGAGCATCTCTCCTATTACCTAAGACGTTTACTATATCTATTGACAGTGCACGACCTGGTCCTTCACGCTTAACATATCGGCTCGCACCTTTCTGGACACCTAACCTAAAAGGAGGTAAGCGGCTGTCCTAGTGGCACCCCTTCATGATCGAGATCTTGGTCGAATTAGAGACCATTAATATACATTTTTCAGTTCTATTGACAGTGTAAATTGGAACTCTGAGAACTATCATACACATTTTTGGCACCCTCCCCATGAACTTCGTATCTTTCTGAATGAGTATAATGCCAGACAAGAGGTGACATTGTGTGCACATGGATGACATTTGGCGAACAAGTATGAGATTTTGAGTTCAGATTGGTTCTGGATGTGGAGACTAGTAATATAGTTGCTTGTACTCTATTGATAGTTTGTCTATGAACATGGACTACTATCTGTGCATTTATGAATTCTGAACATCTCCGCTTCGAAATCCGCAGTCTTTCGTTTTGGCTTTGTGTCGAAGAAATAGGTGAGGAAGTGTATAGTTGTAATATGAACTACTTTTGGTACACAAACACGTGTCTTTAGCCTATTGGTTGCTTGCTAAATAGCTTGCTTTTTTTGTTCTCCTATGAAGGAGGACCCCTTTATCTAGAGGACTCATTCTTTGATATTCTCATAACGACAGGTATTGATTGACATCACCTGTGCTGAGCCTCAGGACTAGTTGTGAGGTATATATATGCTCTCCCCACATCTGACTGGGGGCGGGCACAATATATTGGGATTGGGTCATCCCACTGACTGATATAAAATGTTTTTGCTTCTATTTTCAAATATTTAATGTATTTAAGAAGTGACAACATTGTCAATTTCACATTCTAGGATTTCTACTACATTGACTTGTGGATAACTTATCACTACTACATAGAGTGTCTAGGATGATCTAACCTTGGTGACGTGACATAGTGAGGACATTCGCAATTTTGCCGCAGGTCATAAGTGTCCTGGTGTATTTTTTGCAAGGTGAGAAGTCTTCTCATTTGGCTGAGATATTCACTCCTTGTCCCCTTTTTTCCTTCTCTTCCTGCGTTCCTCACCTACTATTATGATTCCTTTCCATTATGATTTAATCTCCCCTCTGCTCCCTCTTTTTAACTTGTTTTTTCCTTTCGTCTTGTTCCCACTTGGTTTATTTATATATATACCGGATATTGTTTGTGGAACACTGTATTTTTAAAATTCCGACTTTGTCTACTGTGACAGCGTTTTTAGTGAGATTTTAACTTTTTTATAAGAGATTGTCTTTCCTTGATTTTGATAATCTATATGTAATTAAAATGTATGTTCTGTGTATTTTTTCTTTGGGTCTATATTTATGTATTGTTCGGTCTAGTTGTAATGTGTTACTTGATTTCAGTCTGTATTACGTATATGTATGTTTTATATATGTATTTTTATGTTGTGCATATTATGATTTTTACAGCTCTGACGAAGTTCCCGTGGCACTAGGGGAACGAAACGCGTTGGCTGTGCCAGTTTTACGAAAGAATCTACATGAATAAAGAGATGAACTTTTGAAAAAATACTTTCCGTTTAACTGACTTTTATTGGAGTGCACCTTCCTTTTTTTGTGGACATTTCTTATATTAGACATCTCTTGGCAGCGGGTGTCGGGAGTGGTTGCACCTATGCATAATATTTGAAACTAACGGAATTTATGTGCTTGACCTTGGCCTGCTGCTGTGTCTTTCATACCTTTCTTGGAGTCAGAGTCTGGTTACATTAAAGGACAAGTACTACCTTGCATCACGCATCTGCCTCACAACAGGGAAACCGTAAGAAGTCGAGCGCCTAAGTTTTCTGAACACTTAAAAAACCTACCCACAGATATAAACAGGGAAAAATGCCATGACCACAAACTACACTTAAACAAGACGTCAGCGGTTCTTTCATTTACTTGCTTCCCCATGAAATAGATCCAAAAAAGAAGCCTGGGAGTGGTGTTTGCGCATGCCACAGCGAGACATGTGGCTTTAATTATTGTGCCCGTATCTGGGCACGATAACTGAAACCACATGACGGCCGGTGCGAGTAATAGACACCATTAGGCCATGGGCGGAGCAATGTGCCCGCCTTTGGCCTATTGCGTGCTCTGTTTGTGAAATACACACACGCACAAGCCTATCCTGTAACACAAAAGAAAAAGCACATGCACAAGGATGTGCAATTTCTAGGTACATTTTGAAACCCCCTACAAATAGGCTGCGCGAGCTCTAATAAAAAGGTATTTGGGCCAATACAGGACACGGAAATGGACATTCCCTCCAACTGTGACAATGCTTTCATCAACACATTAATAATCCCTGTTAATGCTCAATGACATTGACCTTTTCAAGTGAAAGAATAACAAGTCAAGCATAGAAAAAAACTGTATTCTGACAAGGCTAAGTCTGGTACAAACGCAGCTCAACCACTAAAGGCGCTGCAGCCACTTGGCGAAGGTTACCCTTTTTAGGTTTCGCTGGGGGGGCGGAGCCGTTAGGCTCCTCCTCCAGAGAAATCTGTAGTTTCTAGTATGGGTGACTTGAACACGCCCCTCTGCTTCATTGGCTAGCTCCATAAATGGAGGCTAGCCATTGGAACAGAGAGGCGTCCGTCAATGCCGGACCAGACACGGGGGCGTTCCCGAGATTCTTTGGCTTTTGCCGACGTCACGCGACGCCGGGAACGCCCCCGAGTCTGGTCCAGCCGGGCCGTGCTTGCTGCTGTCCTGCCTTGTGTCCCTCCTCCCGCCGTCCCCACGTTTCCCGCCTCCCTCCCGCCGTCCGTTCCTCTCGTGTCCTTTCCCGCCCCCCTCCCGCCCCCTGTGTCCTCTCCCGCCCCCTCCCGCCGTCCGTTCCTCTCGTGTCCTTTCCCGCCCCCTCCCGCCCCCTGTGTCCTCTCCCGCCCCCTCCCGCCGTCCATTCCTCTCCCGCCCCCCCCTGTCCTCGTAGGTGCTTGTTGAGCAGTGGCATTAAGGGGAAATTGCAATTACACAGCGTGCTGCAGGTACCCACATATAATTCAACCCGGCCTCACAGCCTACGTCAGAAGAGCTGTGTAGATATCAACGTGGAAGACCGTGCACCACCGGCTCCAGTGCGGCTGGGCCACTACTTCCGGGGCAGCGGGGAGGTATTTACTTCTCCGTCATTAGTGGAAGGTTCATTGGGGGCGAGAGGGCCGTCTTTTAAGGGGCGTGCCATTTTCATAACCAATTGCAGGCCTTAGTGGGAAGTACTATCGCTAAGACCCTCCTAGCACTGCCCCGTACACTGTCAAACGTTTAAAAAAACACCTTTCTGGTTACCTCTACTGGTCTCGTATATTGAAGTTGATTCCTAGAAGGCAAGCGGATGCGTGAGGATCATTTACTGGGAGACAGGAGGTGAGGCTCTCTTTCTAGAACCTTTTGACTTGTTCGGGAGGTTTTCCATATAGGTGACCTATACATTTGCTTATATTTATTTATTTATTTCATGCATTTTTATATACCGCGGACTTTACCCGAAGGTGTCAGATCGCTGTACAATAGAACCAGTTACGTTACTGAGAGAAATGTATAACACAATTTTCCATCAAGAACGCATAGAGTCAGCCTCCCCCTTTCAAACATAGCCCGAAAGGTATTGCCTTGAAGATAAAACTACTACAATGACCTGAAAAATGTCACATGCTTGGACTTTATCATTGTACCCCGACAGAGCGGCCACCTACCTATTCATTGGTATATTTGTATAACGTACTATTCTTTTTTTAGTAGGATTTGTGTAAGCTTTAGAATGCGTTGGGTGCAATAAGCCAAAGGTTTCTGCCGCTAATAATTGTACCTAACTCGCCCTTTCACACGTTGTGCTCATGTTTTAATTTTGATTTGTGGGCAAACTATGTTATATACCGAAACGATTTCCTATTTCCGAAAGTTATAATTTTCTTTATGCAAGAATGCTGTCCATGTTGTTTTAAGAGTCAGTGCAAATTAAATTGTTCAACATGCTTGTACAATATTTATCAGACCACTTTATAAATAGCTAGGAAATGTCTTGCCAGTAAACATTTTCGTGTATTTTTACCAAAACTTTTAAATACTTTGATTATAAAATGTAGAAAGTGCACGCTGAAAAATGTATTTAGAAGCATGGCAAGACTTAATTTAAATTGATTAGTAATTTTAAATAAAAATGTAAAATAATAATGTGATTAGATGCAAGGTCTTAGAAAGTCCGACAGTACTGCAATTTATGTATAACTGAGGTTTTTCACTGTTTCAATAAATACGGAGTTTATGACATTGTACAGTATGCAGCTGCTATATTAATAGATAGCTTTGGTTATGGTGTGTACCTAGTTCAAGAGTTGTTTCTTGGTTTGCATTCTGATACTTGAAGTTTTGCATTTCTAATGGAAGAATGGAGAGAAAAACCGTCTAGATGTGCTTATGCATTTCTGGTGTGCAGCAATTTGAGATAGCATTATGTTGTAAAAATATCAGGATGTACTTGATTATTTTTAGGGATCCTCGCGTACAGTCCGAGCCGCAATGAGGAAAGCAAATGCTTTGCGAAAATTGGGCAATTGAGGTGTCTAATTTGGTGTAGCAAGTGTATCTTGGGGCTTAAAGCAAGAAATTAAAATCGTCCCGCTGTATCTGCATGATTGGTTGTAAAAGATTATAACAATTAGGGAAAAGAGCTAGGCTGAAGTGGGTGAATGCATTGGCTGCACTTACGTCGATGGAAAGAGCTGCGCGCGTCTCTAATTACAATGGGGTCGTTGATCTTGTACCGATAACCGGCTCCGTCGTGTGTTCCACAGGGCTAGCAGATCGGGCGCAAACTCTTGCCAATGCAGAAGGTAGCCCTCTCAATACGCGCCCAGTGAAATGTGGCGCAAATGAGAAGTGAGCGCAATTCTACTTTGCACCCCCTCGCCTTCCCGGGACCTTGCGAGGGGGTGTAACGCAGCACAGAAGGTGCCCGGTTAATACTGCTTCCTGGAGCTATGGTAATTAGCAGGTGCACGGTTTGCATCAGTTATTTGCATTTGAATTGTAATCAGGGCTCCGTGATGGGCATTTGTAAGGCTTCAGTGAAGGCCTGTCTTCTAGAACAGGGGTGAAGTTCAGGTCTTGACTGCTGACTCCACTATCCTTCTGATGCGCGTTTCTCAGAGACCATTAACCAGTGCTTTAAGTGTGCCGGGTCTCGCCGGTGCTCAGACCCGGAAGTATTTATAAACAGACATCGACGCGAGTCCCTTTGCCGTCACTCCCAGAGCAAGGTGAGACTTTTCATTAAAAATTGGTCAAAAGGTCCGGGGGATCTCTGAAAGCTGCCTACAATATAGCACTGCAGTAGTCTAACCTTTAAAATAAACGTGCACAACTGAATTCCATGTAGTGAATTTATGTATCTCATGCAGTGTAGCAAGTTCTCAGTGCTAAGCGTTTCAGCTGTCAATGTCTGAAATGTCATTATTTTTAGCTTCCTGTAATTTTGCCATTTAATATGAGGTTACAGGAGGGAGCACTAGCTTCTTGGAGTTTCTTGTTGCTCAAATGGCTGTAATTTCTGATATTTTTAAGTTTCCCTCGTCCTCATTGCATGATTTTTGTTCGTGAGAAAGTGTCACTCATAGTCGCTGAAATGTCACTCATAAATTTGCTGAAATTATGAAAATGTCACACATGGCAATCTGAAACCTTGGCAGCTATGCGTCCCCCCCTCCCGCTGTCCGTGTCATTATTTTTAGCTTCCTGTAATTTTGCCATTTAATATGAGGTTACAGGAGGGAGCACTAGCTTCTTGGAGTTTCTTGTTGCTCAAACGGCTGTAATTTCTGATATTTTGAAGTTTCCCTCGTCTTCATTGCATGATTTTTGTTCGTGAGTAATTGCTGTCTGCTAAGCTCGTCCGTAGGGTACAATAGGTCTCACATTTGCGAGAGATTAAGCTAATGGCAATGTAAATGACAATGCCATTTATTTATCTGTTTTCAAAACCAACACATAAATACAAATTTTGTCATTTAAAATGCCAATAGCTCTAACTTTTCCAAAGGCGAAACCATTGCATTGTAAATGCTTGTTTTCTTTGACTTTCATCTGCTTTGAACACAGTGTATGCTTTTGTGCTGTAGCTACACTTCTCTGTTTGCTGTCTGGCCAGTAGAGTGCAGCAGAGAGCCATAACTGAACCGCCGAAGCGCCAAAGACGCCGGAACCGCCGTCACGCCGAGTGGAGAGCTACGGGAGAGCTACTGCGGCACCTTACCTCGCCCGACCTGACCTGACCTGACCAGACCGGACCCGCAGCGGATGCGGGAGCGGGACCGGGACAGGGAGAGTGAGGGCCGACACTAGTGACACCACGGCTTGGAGAGGGAAGGATAAGAAAGAGGAAATCCGCCCGGGGGGGCCGTCTGGTGCCGTCTGGTGTCAGGTGCCGAGCCGAGGACTAGGTGCAGGGGGGGGCCTGTCCGCATGCTGCCTGTCATCTGCCGCCACCGCCTCCTTCAGCACCTGCCTCTTCTACCCCACCGCCTCCTTCAGCTTGAGAGCAGCTGAGCAGAGGGAGGCTGAGCCGGACCACAGCTACAGACTGCAGCTGAGACTAGCGCATACAAGCGGATACAAGTGGAGCCAAGCATGGTAACGCCATCATTTTTGCCGTCATTTTCCTCCTAAAATCCATCAGCAAGGCGCAAATTAACTGCTATGCCATCTGTGTAGCCCATCGTAAGTCTGCCGTAAAGCCACGCAGACCTATAACCCTCCCCCAGTCGCCGCAAGCTTTTTCGTGGCACCTTGCACAACCTGCCCAGAGGGGAAGTGGTGAGTGATAAGCAGCAGTAAGCGGGTGAGGTTCTGCTACGCTACTTGATTTGACTCTGCAGCGTGCGTTAGCCTCTCATCCGTGGTCAGCTGTAGTCATCTGTGGTCCCTGAGGTGCCTTTGTTTTGTGCCTTTGTTTTGCGCTCAAGCAAGGGAGGGTCTAACAGGAGGGTCTAACAGGAGACGAGCTGAACTGTTCTGAACCGTTCTGAACTGTACTGTACTGTACCAGGGAGCCAACGAGACGACAAGACGATGAGCAGCAGCTGCGACAAATGACTATGTTACTCATCCTGTGTTGGAGTTAGTTTGAGATAGCTGAGAGCTGAGTGCTGAGTGCGGAGAGAGTGGTCCCTCGGGCCGGGCATCTGTAAGCCTGACGCCTACCCTGCCCTTGCCCCTGCCACCTCTCATTCACCATTGTTGCAGGTTCACCGGATCACCTGTATTGCCTCAGCCACCACAGTCCCGGTTGCCAGACGGGGGTCAGTGTGCGGTTCTTGCCTGAATCGCTGCTGAATCGCCCGGGCCCAGGGTAGGGTGGCGCAAGGGGCAAAGCAGTTGTGAGCGGTCATACTACAAGGCGGTGGTATTTATTTCTGTGCACTCTTTACGACAATTTGATTGTTCGTCTGTTTTATTTTATTACATTCACGCTGGTTACGCTGGTCCTAGT
Source organism: Lissotriton vulgaris (assembly GCF_964263255.1). Classification (NCBI taxonomy): domain Eukaryota; kingdom Metazoa; phylum Chordata; class Amphibia; order Caudata; family Salamandridae; genus Lissotriton; species Lissotriton vulgaris. The sequence goes on along the minus strand of NW_028248140.1, from coordinate 3,006 downwards.
ACTTTGTGTTTCACTTTAAATAATCACTAAATATAATGACCGCGAAAAAACTAAGGTCTGGGCGGTTATTGGTAGGAAGGAATTGCTCAAAGACTAAATCAAATCCCCTACGAAACAATGATGTTCCTGGTATGTTAAAAGGAAAATGACAACTATATAGTTTATGGGAAAGGGGAAAGGACAGAGTCCCCCAAGCTGGATCAAATATTGTAGACAGTAATGGAGACGGAGGTGGAGATGGAGGAGTAATTGTGAGTGGGAACAGCAATCATGTTGAAACAGTTAAATCAGTAAATATGGCAGAGGTTGCAGAACCACATACTGACGGGGAAGGTGGGTCCCAAGGTCCCCTGGAACCCCTGGCACCCCGGGGCCATTTGACGCAAACCCTGAGGGTTCAAATTAGTTCTCCAACTCTCCATGGGTCCTCTGGACCTACTTTTAAAACAGTGGAGGTGATCGTGCATAGACCCTCAACTGCCCCTGGTGGAATCATCGAAGAACCTCTCGGTCCCTCTTTGGTTGAGGAGGCTCAAAGTAATGATTTCACTCTTCCGGATTTAGATCTAGAACTCTGTAGGAGATATATCCCCTGTGATACTAGTAAGATTATAGAATTAGCAAATACCCCAGTAGCAACAGCTCCTATAGTACTTCAATTATTCAGTAGTACTCCATCTAATAAATCCAATTACTCTCTATCACAGTCACACACCTCCACCAGCCCTGATCTAAATATTACTGGTATCCAACCCAGTCAAACCACTAGGAAGGATATACTTTATTCGGACTCTTTAATATCTTTAGAACATCTGCTATCCTCCGTTCTAATGTTACTTGAAAAATTCGTAGGAGGTTCAGACTGTGTGCTGGAAACTGTAACCCAAATATTAAAGGTATTATTAAATAGTAAACAGGGGAAGGAACCTAGTTTAAAAACTGACTCTAATCTAGTAGAACTGGAAGCAAAGAAAGAAAAGGTGGTGGAGAACATATTTGAGAACACTAACTGTGATTTAATCCTAATTGACCATGATGGTAATCCCCAATTCATTGAGCAAAAGAATACAGTGGCTACTATAGAGAAGATCCCTGAATCTTCATTAAAAGTTCTAGCAATTGATTGCGTTCATGAATTTGCTCAAGAAGTAAAAAAAACCCGGTGGACTCAGAAAAAAGGATAGATAAGGAGCTATTTCCTATTTTTAAGACCCAGTCAAATGATGAGAAAGAGAGTGTTCTGGATTCATCATGTTTGGGGAAAAAAGGGGAAAAAATGGGAAAAAATGGGAAACATAAAAAGAACAGAGGGAAAAAGATGAAACCAATACGAAGATTTGCAAAAAGGAGGCAAAGAAAAATCTGCTTTAAAGAACACTTAGAGACCTCTATTGGAAAGGATTCTTCCCAGGGGTCAGTGCACAATGTATCACAAGACATAAATCAGTATATCGAAGGAGACCAAGTGATCCTGGAGCCCAAAGATCTGGTGATAGGGCCATTGTTGACTTGCAATGCTCCCCCCCCAAATACTATACACCCCCTGCCAGCACCCTATAATATCGTAACAGAGGGGTTACGATGTTTTAAAATTGCGGTGCAGCAGATGCCTGCTAGCCTAGTTTCATCAGCACTCAATCCCTCGGCTATGCCGTTCCCTGAAACGGAAGAAAGTAAAGGTGAATCGAAGATGCCTAATGATGTCAATGTAAGGGAAAGTATAGATACATTCCACTTAGATTTCTTGCCTCTGTTTGATATGGATTTAATATTGAATTGGTCTTCGCTCCTCAAATGTCTTTTGGAGATCGATAGTTTAAAACTTATCCAAAGTAGTGATATAAGTTTAGTCTCCATCTTCAAAACAGAAGTTGGGTATATAACGAGGGTAAGGTTTAATTAAAAAATTATTGTAAATCTTATACTTCAATGGTCAGAAGGCCTACAAAGTCGGGGGATCAATGTCATCCCTCTTTTAGAGAAACCACGAAATAGACTTCTTGATAACAAGACCCCGATAATTCAGGCAGACTCGGGCAGTAGAGATCGTCCTCTTGAAACTGAGGACTTAGAAAGCTATCCTAGCTCGGCGTGTACCATGAATATGCTCATTCTTTGTTCATGCGTGTCACTAACAAAATTCCTATGTGTAAATCGCAATTTGTTAGTAATTAACTTCCAATTTTAACCCCACTTATATATCCCTGAAGTCTACTGTAATAGATGATTTGGCATTGAAACGAGTGAAGAGCTCCTGGTAAAAACGTTCTCAATAGTTACCAGTAATGCCTAACCCACCCGTTACTTGGCATGATATTTAGAGACATCGATCAGATAAATTTAATCCGATTGGCCATATGTAATACTGTGTGATGTCTCACTGCTGTGAGATGTCTCACTGCTCGTAAAAGAGACCTTCTTACACTATTTAATATTTACAACAAAAAGATATAAGAAGGCCCATCCTGATAGATTTGGCCATAGATGAACAAAAACTGTTTATTATACATGTATCTCTTCATTATTGCAACGCTAACCATAATATTTGATCATTCAGTCCATGTATGTCGGTTTTCAATTTGAAAACCCAACTTTGTTCACGTCGTAGCAGAAATTTGGATACATCTCTTATGCGTGTAGGAATCCATGGTTGTTCCAAAACGACCCATATTAGTTCTGTTTCTGTATGGTTGTTGTCCAGAAAATGGTTGGTCAGTTTTGTTGAGCGTTTCTTGCACCTTATTGTGCTCTTATGTTCCTGTATTCTAACTTTGATTTTTCGTGTAGTCATGCCGACATAACGAAGTTTACACGGGCACCAGATTAAGTATATTAATTTGTCACTATTACAATTGGTATGTTCTAGGATATTCCATTTTCTTTCTGTACCAATGTCTATTTGTAGTGTCTTTTCTGCTTGCGGGCATGCCGAGCACGTACCACACGGGAAATGGCAATTACAGGTGGCAGGCCCCATAGGGGAGTTAGTACATCATTGGGCTTTCT
>NW_028248139.1:0-51969 GCF_964263255.1 Lissotriton vulgaris | reverse complement strand
ACAAGGATATATTATCAAGCCCATTATCACCACTTTATCGACAGTTTCCTGCCGATAAAAACAGTGATAATGTATTACATTTTCTTGATAATATGGCCCACTCCTCTTTTTTTTGACCAGTAAATTTAACTGCATATCATCAACCACCGGTGTTAAAATTATCGCTGTTTTATTGGCAAGAAACTACCGATAAAACGGTGATAATGAGCTTCAAAATACGGCCTTGTTATTTCCCATAGAAGCCCATTTTAATACCAGAACATAGGCTTCTACGGGAATTTACATGGACATATTATCTAGACCACCCTTCCAACATTAATAAAAAAACTCCAGACAATGCAGGTACCCAGAGCTGGAAGGTCATTTTACATATCACTGGCCCAGAAAGGTAGCATTCCCCGGGACATGTACTGGGAGAGAGAGAGCTCAAAACATATATTTTTTTTAAAAAGACCCGAGGGGTGCCGCACCCTGAGACTGCGGGGAGTAGGACCGTAACCCCCCCACATACTTCAAAATATAACCAGAGGAATGCCCTTCCCCAGTGCTCGGGGCACCTTACAAGCCCCCGTTATGCAAAAAATTGTCCTAGTAATTTGGCCCCCCGGGACCTAATGAATATAACAGATTTCTACTTTTTTATTCACCTTTTCCACCACGTACAAGTAATGCACGAGTACCCCACCATTTTTTATTTAAAAAAAAAATTGAGCAAAAAGATCCATGTACCACCCCTTACCAAGACTATGAGCTCAGAATGTTTCTACCCTGCCCCATTTCCTTATTTCTCAACTTTCTCTTACTGTTTTCTTGTGACTCTGCTCTTCCGACAAACAACATGGCTGCCAATACTTCCTGGTTTGGAGTATTGACAGCCAATCAGCATGCAGCTCCTGCTCGTAATTGTAGGTATTTACATATGCGTAAACCGCGATTTTTCTTTAAAACAAATAAAATAAAAAAAGAGCCTAAACATCCATGTACAACCCCCTGAGCAACCCTAGAGGGTCACAATGTCTCTAGCCTACCCCCTTCCCTTATTTCCCAACTTTTTGAGAGAGAAATTCACGAAGATTCTTCCAAAGTTATTCCAAATAGAATGTTGTGGATTTCCTATGGAAACTAGGTCCTAACTATACCTACCGCCTGTAGGTAATATATATATATATATATATATATATATATATATATATATATATATATATATATATATATATATATATATATATATATATATCGCCGCTCCGTTGCACCAAAATAGCCGGGGCACTCGCAGACGGGTGCCTCTCGTGGTGGCGCCCCACGTTTAAAAATTACCGCTCCGATCGTCTCCCATTCAAGGAAAGAAAATCCGGCACTATCAGGGGAAGTGTTAAGTTCGGTTATATAATTTTCAAAACACTCAGCAGACATATATATATATTCACTGAAAAAACCATAGGTTATAGACCATATATAGTTAGGAATTAGCATTTACAAAACCTTATTTTACTCACACAAAACCATTGAAATTTGCATATATAGTTAGTTGCACTAACTATATATCGTACGCCCGCAATCCACTGCTGATGATGTCACATATTACATCATTCATGACATGGTAAGTGACATCACTGATTACGTCACTGATGACATCATCCAGTGACTGTATTTTTCTGTAAAGTTAAAATATGTCTTACATATTTAAGAATGAGCGGATGTATAAGTGTTTGGATGAAGGATTTAGTAGGTGCATGACTGACTGTATGAGAGAGTGATTAAATGTGTCTCACTGAGTGCATGGGTTAGTCACTAAACTGTCTTAATTTGTGCATCATTATATCTGTTGTTCTGTAATCTGCTGCATGTGTTGATCAGTAGCTATATGAGTAACTATATGGGTTATTGATTGGTTGCCCAAGTATTTGTATGGGAGAGTGAGTGTGTGTGTGTGGGTGGCTGGGAGGTGTGTGACTCTGTGTCAGGAACAAAAAGCAATTTTCAAGATTGTTAAGGATTTTATGAATCCTTCAGCTTTATCGCAGGAGATTCCACCATCCCAAGATCTCTGTAATGCGATATCCAATTATTTCGACAACAAGATTCTTGCCATTGTGAAGACCTTTCCACTAGGAGTAATGGCAACTGCGGAAACCGAACAGTGTGGTGAGATGACGACTCCCTCCTGCTTTGAGGAGTTTGCCCCAGTGTCCCTCGAGGAAACCTCTAAGGCTATCTTGGCTTGTAAATCGGGATCCCCTTTCGATCCCTGCCCCCCCCCGGTGTTGATTATTTTAGTTGAGTTGGTTAATCCTATAATCAACAGGATTATTAATTCCTCCTTAGCTACGGCAAGCATTCCTAATGATTGGAAGCTTGCAGCTGTCAAGCCACTCCGTAAAAAAGCGCTGGCTGACCCCACTACCCTTTCCAATCTGCGGCCCATTTCCTTGCTACCTGTCCTGTTTAAACTGACTGAAAAGTTTGCCAATAACCAACTGACTACCTTTTTGGAGAAGAATAACATTCTCCACCCTAATCAGTCAGGATTTCGGTCAGAACATTCTACCGAGACGCCTCTGCTTTTCACCGCAGAAACCTTACGGGCAGCAATGGACCAAGGAAAGAAGGCTGTGCTTATCCTACTCGACCTGTCGGCAGCCTTCGATACGGTCTCACATAACATCTTAGTGGACCGGTTGGCTGCCGCAGGAGTAGGAGGTCAGGTCTTGGCATGGCTCAGGAACTTCCTTAGCAATAGACGCCAAGTGACAGTGCTAGGCCAATACCAGTCTGAAGCCAAAGACGTCAGCTCAGGGGTCCCTCAGGACTCAAGCTTGAGCCCTGTTCTTTTCAACCTATACATGGTACCCCTTGTGAAACTGTTCGCGTCATTCCAGATCAGTTCCATCTCATATGCTGACGACACTCAGCTCATACTGGTGCTGGATAGAGAACGACCAGGTGCAGAGGAAAATCTTAAGGAGTGTCTGGCAGCTACCTTTAGATGGATGACCAACAACCATCTAAAGTGCAACACCGGTAAAACTGAAATCCTACCTGTCGGGAGCCATAACTTGTTTTCCCCAAAAATGTGTTGGCCAACGGAGGCAGAAGATCCCCCCAACACAATCGCATCTGCCCGCAACCTGGGCATTAAATTTGATAACCAACTATCTTTTAAGCCCCAGGCTATAGCAGTGGCAGGCATGTGCTTCCAAATCATCAAAGCACTGAGGAAGTTTTTCGATCTACTTCCGTTATCAGCGAGGAAAACAGTCGCAGTGGCCTTAATAAGCTCTAGGCTGGACTATTGTAACGGAGTATATGCTGGAGCCAACAAAAGCGTTCTCCATAGGCTACAAATGGTCCAAAATGCGGCAGCCCGCCTCGTGCTACGTTGGCCTCAGAGGTCGTCAGCCTCAGCAGCACTCAATACTCTCCATTGGCTGCCTGTAAGTAAAAGAATTCTGTTTAAAATTCTTTTAATTACCTTTAGGGCATTTCACCAGCGTGGCCAAAAATATTTACTCAATGGGTTTAAAAGATATCATCCGACGCGCTGCCTGAGGTCTGCCAGTCAGAACCTACTCACTCCTCCTCAGTTCAAACTGGCCACAAAAGGGGGTAAATCCCTTTTTGTATTGGGCACCAAGGCCTGGAATAAGCTTCCTCTTTCTTTACGTACATTCTCCCTAGAAGCCCCTTTCAGGAAGGCATTAAAACTTGGATCTTCTCTTTGCCCGATGCTACATGTAGGACTTTGGTGTAACTGGGGTGTATAATGCAGGACATCCTTTCCCTCCAACTCTTCCACCTGAGTTGTGTGAGCGCCAAGATACTCCTTGGAGTGAAAGTTGCGCGTTAGAAATGTCTTTTACATTACATTACATGTCTGAACAGTTGATTCACTAGATGTATGGGTTCAAAAATGCATGTGGAAACAGCTGTATGGGCGGTTGACTGTCTGCATAAGTGTATTGGTGATTGAATGGATATCTCAGTGCTACATGTCAAAGTAAGTACATATGTAAAACACAGTACATGTGAGAGTTGACATATATAAATTACTGTGCATAAGAGCCAGTGAATGTGTGAGTGGCTGTATGGATCATTGTGAACATGTATCAGGGATTGTATAAGAGAGCAAATATGTGTTAGTATATGTTTGAATGAGTAAGGTGTGTATAACTGTATAGTTGAGAAAATGGAGGTGTGATTGATTCTTTGCATGACTGACTAGGTGTGTGAGTAACTCCATGGATAAGTGACAGTCTGTGAGTGTCTGTTTACACTGATTGTATCTAAGGTTATATTAGAGTCTGAAGATGTTCATTGTATTGTCACATAAATGATATCATCAGTGATGTGATCAGTAATGTCAAATTAGATGTCATCAGTGATGTCATCAGTGATATCATTTAAGATGTCATCAGTGATGTCATCAGTGATGTCATTTGAGATGTCATCAGTGATGTCATCAGTGATGTCACTGACCATGTCATGGATGATGTAATATGTGACATCATCAGCAGTGGATTGCGGGTGCGCGATATATAGTTATTGCATCTAACTATATATGCGAATTTCTATGGTTTTGTGCGAGTAAAATAAGGTTTTGTAAATGCTAATCCCTAACTATATATGGCCTAAAACCTATGGTGTTTTCAGTGAATTTCAATGGTTTTTTAATAGCAAATATCAAAAGCTGTCAAATGTGAAGTTCGTGATAGGTAAAAACATTTTTGTATTTATGCACGCTGATGTACTTTGAACGCTGCCCCCCCCCTCCCCCCCTCGCTTTTCTCTTAGCAGTACTCTCTCTTTGCAGATAGTGAAGGGTAGTTAACGCAGGCCTTTGCCCCGTTCTAATCCGTCGTGTCGGCTTCTCTCTCCATTTGATTGATTGTTATCCAAGCATTTACTGTTTTAGAATTGGTTCTCTTTGGTTCATTCTCTATTTATATACAAGCACAGAGTCGCAATACTCTGTTTAGTCTTTGCAGATAGTGAAAAATCGTTTTAAAAAACAAAAGGAATCGAGCAAAATCAGTAGGGCACTAATGGGATCTCTTTTTGACCTAGCTAAAATAGAAACATTAAGAACAACCCCTCATGAGAAATACGAAACTAGTGAGATGAACTGAGCTCCACACGATGATGGCTGCAAGACAGCTCGGCTCCGCCACCCACCCCACCCAAAATAACGACAAACCCTATGCAAATATTATAAATATATACAACACACCAGCAAAGTAACAGGGTAAAACATTTTATTAAATAACTATTTACATAACTATTTTATACTTTTAGTTGCCCGATCCGGCTAGCTTAATCGATCGAGCATGAGACTCATGCACTCTGATCTCCTTGGCCTCAGTCAAGCATCAATAGTAAAATTTTAATACATGAGTGTTCGTTCATGGTTTTGGTCCCTGAGTTGCTTCGATGTCACTGACTTGCACAAATGGCATAAGTCCTGAATGTTGGGTGCCATACTTCAGAGTTCTGAGCAGCGCTTGTAACACTGTCTAAACCTTATTTGCACCTGCTGCAGCTTCACTATTCTCAAAGTAAGTGGGGGCCGTTTGTGGACCTGACTGCATTTGAAAACAATGTGATACAGTACCTCCCTAAACCGCTTGATGGAGACCCCCGAGGGGCGGTGTGATGGCACAGACTCGGAGAAGACGCTTGGCTCCGACCCCCTCCCCAAGTCTTATAGCCCTGGTGTAGCCTGAGATCGCACCCGACATAGGCAGCCGGCTCCCGGGGTCAAGCTGTCTTTGACGTTTTGTAGCCTTTTGAATTCTATCCTTAGACGGCATTGTCTAATTCCCAAATAATCTGCAGTTGAATCTGTGGTGAAATATAATAAAACATGTTATTAACCACTATTACCAAACAGTAAATCAATAACAGTAAGAACTAGATTCGACAATGCTATAAAAAAAAAAAGTATGCACAAGGGTGCAGGGGGTATCACTTTGACACCCTCTGACACCCTCAAAACAGGCACAGGTGCCATGTGGCAAGCAAACCAGCCCTAAGGGCAGGTCTGCCTTTCACATGACATAGGTGTGCGAGCACACATGTGCATGCACACCGGAATCGGTATTTTACCATGAAGTTTGATTTCATGCTAAAATACCGATTCGTTAAGGCCTTTGGGACTCAGAAGACTCCCCCATACATAACAAATTAACAGAATCGGTAAAATTACCGATTCGGTATTTTACCGAACAAATAATTTTTCCGATTCTGTAAATGTAGATTTGCCTACACGTGGCCTTGGATTTAAGCCCCTACATACCGATTTGCCATTTAACGATCGGAAACGGCCGTAACCGGTCGGTAAATGGCCTGAAACGACCACCTACATCTGGCCCTAAGTGTGCATGCATTTGATTTCAAACAAAGTTTTAAAACATTTTATGTAAAACAATAATACACTTAGGGCCAGATGTAGGTAAATCACATTTACCGATTTTGAAATACCGAATATTACCGAATTTTACCGATTCGGTATTTCAAAATCGGTAAATGGGATGTAAGTACCAACATCTGATTTATTACCGATTCCTTAAAATACCGAATCGGTATTTGCTATTGAATCCTATGGGCCTTGAAGCCCATAGGATTCAATTCAAATACCGATTCAGTATTTACCGAATCGGTAAATACCGAATTTGTCAAGGGTGCAGGGGGTATCACTTTGACACCATCTAGCACCCCCAAAACGGGCATGTGTGCAATGTGGCACACAGACATGCCCTAAGGACACGTCTGTCTGTCACAAGGCATATGTGTACATGCACAGATGTGCATGTACACAGGAATCGGTATTTTACCATGGATTTGTATTCCATGGTAAAATACCGATTCTGTAAACCTGGGCCAATGGAAAATTGGTTACTCACATTTCAATCTTGCATTTTCGGTAAAATTACCGAAAACGCAACATTTAAGGGCAAATTAATTAATTTTACACATGGGGGCGTATTTACAAGGGCCTTACACTACAAGGAAAATGACTTCAAATGACCAGACACACATGGGGACGTATTTACAAGGCCCTTGAACCCGGGGGAAGTAACTTGAAATTGCTAAGCACACTTAGGAGAGTATCTACAATGCCCGTGCAACACTTATGCATCATTTTTTACATGTACACCGTAACATTAACAACACAATTACATCATATATCTGTTCCGCAAAAGCGACATATTGCAGGAGTCACATCATTTTACCATCAAAAACAATTTCACCAATACCTTAAGAAACATGGAAGTGGTGAAAAAAGCCAAGCTTGACGTTACTGCAGCCACGAGGTAGCTAGGCTCCGCCACCCCCCCACTGCTCCAAGCATGTCTGTCCCACCGCCCGCCACGCCCATTAACGGTAACATGAAATAGATACAAATCAGCAGATACCTACATCCATTCCGGAAACTCCCGAAGTGCAACAGGACCACGGTTATGCCCATCCGGAAGATGAGGCCTCGACACGTGCAGGGCGGGGCCCGGCTAACCGCCATCAGCCGTGGGGTGGATGGCCCAAAATGTACTGGTCTCCCGATTCCCTTCTTCTGCCGCCTTGCAGGCCACGGGGGGGATGTCTTGCCTCTGCCTCGGACCCCCCCCTCTTATCGCCTGGTCCGGACATCACGGATATCGACGCCAGGTGTTGGCGTGGGGTGCGCTGGGAGGGAGAGGCGGCGCGAACGAGCCTCTCCCACCCCCACAGGTGGGGGCCCCTCAGCTGCACCCCCAACGCTCCACTCACCCAACAAAAGGGTTCCTCCACTCTTACGATGCAGCGGCGCTGCACTCACCCGACAAAAGGTCTTGTCCACTATTGCGAGGCAATGATGCTCCGCTCACCCAGCGGGGGTCTCGTTCACTGTTGCGGTGCAACGACGCTTCTAGTTTCCTGCGTCCAGAAACCTTCTCCTCAACTTTGAAGATTCTATAAGAGCCACGGGGTCCCCCGAACCCCGATGGGGAATGACTGCCATGATCACCCACGGAACAACCACGACGTAGCCGCGGGATGTCGGCACGCTCATGCCGGCGCCGGCCTCAGTCTTGAAATCACCAAAATCCTGCAAGACTACCAACTTGATCAGTTCCGGTGGGACACCAGTATGACCCGGTAGGAGAGATTGTTTCCTCCCACCCCACTTTCACTGATGGTTCATTTCACCAGTCCCCTCTGCTACCCTTCAACGAAAACTTTTGGACTGCCGAAAGAGGTCCCGGTCCAACCACGAGTTGGTGGAGACATTTTGACTATACTTGGACCTTCCTGACCTCACCCAAAATGGCGCTGGGACAAATGAAACTCTCAACTCCTTGTTGTGCCCCGATTGCTCAGCCTTGATATCATGAGATATGTATGCAGTTTTTAGCACATGAATTGATATGGGATAAGACTGATTATATGTTCGGACAATGAATTGATCCAGGATGGGTATTGATTATACGTTCGAACAATGAATTGACATGGGACGGGTACTTATTACACGTTCGAACAATGAATTGATATTAACTTCTAATGCATCATTGATTACTGTATTTATTATTGAAGGTTCGAATTGTCGATACTTTTGGTACTTGCTCACATTGAATTATTGATATGATTTTGGTATACTTGTCGCACTTTTTACTATGAAATCAACCACCACTGACTCTCTGTTATGTTTTCCACAAATAAATACCCCCCCTCCCCATTTACAGTTCCAGCCTGCTCCGTGGCCGGCCCACGGGGTTGTAAGCCAGTATTTGGGCACCAACATTTTTATTAAAGGTTTTTGAAAAAGCAAACGTAGTTGTAACGCGTAGATTGGTAAGTTTCGAAGAAATGGCCACTGTTTCCGATTTTTTTTTTTTTTTTAAAAAGCAGGTGAAATGAAGCAGCTCAATTAGTTAAGGGTTAAAAAGTATAGTACGAGATATGAGATATGTATGCAGTTTTTAGCACATGAATTGATATGGGATAAGACTGATTATATGTTCGGACAATGAATTGATCCAGGATGGGTATTGATTATACGTTCGAACAATGAATTGACATGGGACGGGTACTGATTACACGTTCGAACAATGAATTGATATTAACTTCTAATGCATCATTGATTACTGTATTTATTATTGAAGGTTCGAATTGTCGATACTTTTGGTACTTGCTCACAATGAATTATCGATATGATTTTGTTATACTTGTCGCACTTTTTACTATGAAATCAACCACCACTGACTCTCTGTTATGTTTTCCACAAATAAATACCCCCCCTCCCCATTTACAGTTCCAGCCTGCTCCGTGGCCGGCCCACGGGGTTGTAAGCCAGTATTTGGGCACCAACATTTTTATTAAAGGTTTTTGAAAAAGCAAACGTAGTTGTAACGCGTAGATTGGTAAGTTTCGAAGAAATGGCCACTGTTTCCGATTTTTTTTTTTTTTTTAAAAAAGCAGGTGAAATGAAGCAGCTCAATTAGTTAAGGGTTAAAAAGTATAGTACGAGATATGAGATATGTATGCAGTTTTTAGCACATGAATTGATATGGGATAAGACTGATTATATGTTCGGACAATGAATTGATCCAGGATGGGTATTGATTATACGTTCGAACAATGAATTGACATGGGACGGGTACTGATTACACGTTCGAACAATGAATTGATATTAACTTCTAATGCATCATTGATTACTGTATTTATTATTGAAGGTTCGAATTGTCGATACTTTTGGTACTTGCTCACAATGAATTATCGATATGATTTTGTTATACTTGTCGCACTTTTTACTATGAAATCAACCACCACTGACTCTCTGTTATGTTTTCCACAAATAAATACCCCCCCTCCCCATTTACAGTTCCAGCCTGCTCCGTGGCCGGCCCACGGGGTTGTAAGCCAGTATTTGGGCACCAACATTTTTATTAAAGGTTTTTGAAAAAGCAAACGTAGTTGTAACGCGTAGATTGGTAAGTTTCGAAGAAATGGCCACTGTTTCCGATTTTTTTTTTTTTTTTAAAAAGCAGGTGAAATGAAGCAGCTCAATTAGTTAAGGGTTAAAAAGTATAGTACGCAGAAACATTGAAAATATGAATGGTCCAGGTTTGTTGTGTGTTTTTCATTTTTCTACAGCATAAAGCAATTGATGAAGATCCTGGTATTTAGCCTCTACTTTATATGCTACCTGTATCAAGGAAGTTGTTTTAAATGCCCCTAAGCCACCCCGAACGAATGTCACCTGGCCCCCCTAGTACGAACGAAAACGACCCCGTACCACTGTAGGTTATCTCTCTTCCTCAAAAATGACAAAAATTACTTTCTAGGTCGTTTTGGACATTGATGATTTTCATATGATCTATTTATTAAAGTAATACTCATCTCTCCGCATGAAATTAATTTTCCACATGCTACACAAGTCAATCTCATCTGCCTAAAGTTATTTTACAGATTTGGGACCGTTTCCCTTGCCTCTGACTCACTTATTGCTAAGTCATTGGTGGATGTTTTTGCCGGTCGGGGATTATCCACCAAATCTCGAAGTTGTGCTTTAGAATAATTAAGAGAGTGCCACCTCTCCATGTGGCGATGCATGGTATGATTACCATAGCTATATTTTTTTTCGGTCCCTCTCGAGAGTTTTTTTTTTGCAGATGAGGCAGGTAACGAACCTGGCATTAACTTTCTTTTCATGAGAAGGAAAAGAAAAAAATTGCCAGATAAAATTCACTTTCACATGGGACATTCTTGGCATTTCTTTCAGAAACTTTTACATCACTGTGTCATTTCTTTGTCTATCCTGGTTAAAGCAATGTCATGTGAATAGTTGTTTAAAAAGTTTTTTTTAACGTGTTTACTTTGTTGGAGCGTTGTATATATTTATAAGTTATTAAAGTGTTACAATCCTACAACTTTGTTGGAGTGCTATATATTTTTAATGTGACACATAATTGTGAAGACTTTGATGTACAAAATGGCATCCCTGGAATCTTCCGCTTCAGGCTCGGACCCACACACCCTCACAGTGAGAATCCCCTCCCCAAGCACAATACAGGATGGTTATCAGATAGTAGGAACGCGTGTGGTGTGACGGATCTCATCGGGTGGGGGCCTTGATCTACTGTAACTCCTTTGAAGAGGGGTGATTCTCTACAGCTGGAGCCATAAACTACATCTGCAGGGCTAAGTGATAGCCTGGGACCGGCCTGGACAATCGGACACAGAGGAAGAGGAGTGTCAGAGGGTGCGGTAGTGAATAGGGTGGAAGGGAGGTGTCGGGCGGGCATAGGGTGTGATTCTCAGGGAAGAGCAGCGCAAATGGGGGGAGGTTTATGGCCCATGCATGAGAGAGAGAGCGGGGGTGACCAGTGCGTGGGGGAGATGCTTGCGAGGGTGGGGAGCCATGCTGAGGATCAGCGGCGTGCAGAGAGTGGGTCTGGTCAAGGCATCTAAAATGGCTGCCGTGCTCAACAAAAGTGTGGCATTGCAAAAAAGGCAAGATGGCGCAGACAATGTTTATCAATAAGGATTAATTCATAACAATTATTTTTAACAAAATATTTAATCGCAGTGACAAAATGGCGGTCAACAGTTCCTGATTTCCATCGAATCGAACGTTAACAGACGTCACGCAGCAAAAAAAAAAAAACGCTCACGAACAGCGCAGATGGGAGGAGGTTTCTGGCCCATGCATGAGAGAGAGAGCGGGGGTGACCAGTGCGTGGGGGAGATGCTTGCGAGGGTGGGGAGCCATGCTGAGGATCAGCGGCGTGCAGAGAATGGGTCTGGTAAAGGCATCTAAAATGGCTGCCGTGCTCAACAAAAGTGTGGCATTGCAAAAAAGGCAAGATGGCGCAGACAATGTTTATCAATAAGGACTAATTTATAACAATTATTTTTAACAAAATATTTACTCGCAGTGACAAAATGGCGGTCAACAGTTCCTGATTTCCATCGAATCGAACATTAACAGACGTCACGCCGCAACAAAAAAAAAACGCTCACGCACAGCTGCTGGAAGACATGTAACAACATATATGAGCCTCCTCAGCCACCCTCAGAAAACATAAGGGGTCAGGATACGTCTCCCGTACCCCCTTATACCTAGTAATTTAATTAAATCGAAACACAAAATGGCGAATTCACGTTTCGCTAACAGTTTGCGACCCGGTTCGCGAACCGAGAAGCGCTTCTACCGCGAAAAATCAAATTTTTATTATTTGCCCCACGGGACCCTTTAATAACCCCAACATCATTCCTAGGGGGTCAAGAAGGATATACCTTGCCCCCTTTCATTAAATTCCCCCTTCGTTTTTCTCCTCCTCTTGTCTCTCGATCCTACCGAGAGACAAGATGGCGGCCGCACCGGACTGTTTAGAATGTTGACAGACACCGGAGAGCCATTCAGCTTCGCTACGCAAAGCTCCGTTACGCGAAAAGTACGCGATCTGGTGCGCTATCTGGGACGCTGTCACAGATATATCTGTTTTTTTAAATGTTAATTTCTCAAAATCCACTGGAGCACATATATTGAGACCCAGCAAAGGCACATCGGGCTAACAGTCCCTATAATTTTGCCAAGTTTCGTGTAAATCCATTCAGCTGTTCGAGCTAAAAGTGAGGCCAAAGGCCCTATGGAAAAATGAATGGGAAAAACGTGTTTTGGGACCCCCCTTTTTTCTCGGCCCTCCCTTGACGGAACCCCCCCAATTTTCAGGGGCTGCTCAGAAACAAAATGTGCCATTTTCCTGAAAATTTCAGCCGATTCTGTCCACAAACGCCAAAGTTATTAGACATAGAATTTTCAAAAGTTCCATAAAAAAAATCCTAACTATATATACCTACTGGTGACCGCCAGTAGGTAATATATATATATATATATATATATATATATATATAATATATATATATATATATATCTATATATATTCACGCTCCACTTGCACCTGCCTGTCGCACTCATAGGCTGGTGCCTGCTAGTCGGGGGTGCACCCGACACCAATATCAGCTCCAAAGTCCCTCCCCGCAATCAAACGGGAATCAGGAAGCAGCACTCACAGGATAAATTCACAGTTGTTTATTTTCTCAAAACGCGCTTTCGGCACTCGGCCTTCCTCAGTAATGAAACGGGGAACGCGACAAACACTTTTCCTTTTAAACCATCACGTGTCAAATCAGCTCGACATAGAAGTAGGACTCGATGATGGAAAAATGGCCACCATCTTGGAGTGGGTCTGTGCCTAGTCAATAATATTACATATATAAAGAATACAGCAAGATACATACAATTCATAAGTATCTAGAGATCAAATAGATCGCATTATGGCTCAATAAAGTATACCATCAGTATAACGCCCAAAATGGGCTATACAATGTACACACTGCTGTCATCAGACCCGCACCAACGGTGCTGTTATGCTGCCCTGTATGGGCTAATGATCATCCCAATCAATATAACGTGATGGTACAATATATCAACCAAATTATGTATAACATTCAATAATTCATCATAGAAAATAAAAGATAGAAGGAAGCAAAGGTTATGGTTAATCATCCACAGTTCATATATATCATTTCAGTTATATTAAATGGACAGCCAAGTCCTCATGCATGTTAAGTCCCATAGGCATTTTACTTTGCAGATCGATTATATATCGCGATTCAAGTCGCCTGACTTTTTGTAATCTGTCCCCCCTCTCACACTAAAGGGGACAGAATCTAGACAAAAGTACGATAACAGATCCCTGTTACGTGCATGTACTTTATCAAAATGTCTAGCTACTGGATAGCTCACATCCGCATTCTGGATCGCTCTTTGGTGTTCTAAAATTGTCAATTTCACTGGATTTGTTGTGCTGCCAACATACCTTCTGCAACAAGGACATGTCAGACAATACACAACGTAAGGCGTGGTACAGGTGAGAATTTTTTTTATTTTTCTAGGCTGTTTCACCCCTGGCACATTATATTGTATTGTGCGTTTACTTGCTTTGCACGCCTTGCAGCGACCACAAGGAAAAAAACCTTTCATGGGTTCTGACTTGGGTTTAGGTTTGAACTCTTCATGGTGACTATGGACTAAATAGTCTTTCAGTGCTCTCGCTTTCCTAAAAGTCACCAAAGGATAAGAGGGTAAGTCTTGTTTTATGACATTATCCGTCATCAGGATATTCCAATGCTTACGCATTATGCGTTTGAGGTCTGTAGCATTGCTGGAGTAGGTCGTTATGAGTCTGAACGACCCCCCATTAGTTTTTTTGTCTTTTTTATCTTCTAGCAGCCCTTTCCTTTCACATTTGAGATGTCATTAGTGATGTCACTGACCATGTCATGAATGATGTAATATGTGACATGATCAGCAGTGGATTGCTGGTGCGCTATATATAGTTAGTGCAACTAACTATATATGCGAATTTCAATGGTTTTGTGTGAGTAAAATAAGGTTTTGTAAATGCTAATTCCTAACTATATATGGTCTATAACCTATGGTTTTTTCAGTGAATTTTCAAGGTTTGGTAAATGCTAATTCCTAACTATATATGGTCTATAACCTATGGTTTTTTTAGTGAATTTTCAAGGTTTTGTAAATGCTAATTCCTAACTATATATGGTCTATAACCTATGGTTTTTTCAGTGAATATATATATATACATACATATATAAACATATATCATCTGTATATCTATATAAATACAAACATAAATGCATGCATACATATACTTATATGCATACAGATGCATGTTATTTACATGAAAGTTGAAAAAACACTAATAAAAGCAAAGCTAAAAAGCCACCTCATTACAAACAGAATGGCTTTAACTTAAACGAGGGCGAGATATATTGCATTTTCAATGCTTGTTTACTTTGGTTCCATCAAGAAGGCATTCATATGTGTCACACATTTGCCATAAATTCTGAATGTTAGCACTCTAGTTGCACATTAGATCACTGTAGTAAAGCTACTGCTCACCAGGGACGTCTGCTGCTGGTATTCAAAGTGCATGTTTCAGTCTGCATGTCAGAATTTTTTTAATGAAATAGAAGAGGATTTGAGAAGTCACTCAAAATGATCCCTAATTTTTCTTTCTGAAGCACTAATCATACTGTCTATGGCAAAATTAACCCCCTCATGTTGTTCCTTTTTAAATTGAGTGTTTTCAGACTTACCACTTCATTCCAATCAAGATGGCTTCTGGTGTGCCATACTTTTGTCATAAGTAAGACTGTTAGCGCTCTAGTTGTTCTTTAGAACACTCTGGGACATTCTGTCATTGGGCTATACTTGGGGTACATCTGGGTGATATTTGGGCTACATTTGGGCTCTTTTGTCTCTGGTGGTCATTTTGGGAGACTGCATGTCAGAATTTTTTAATGAAATAGAAGAGGATTTGAAAAGTCACTCAAAATGTGCCCTAATTTTTCTTTCTGCAGCACTAATAATACCTTCTATTGCAAAATATACCCCCTCATGTTGTTTCTTTTTAAATTAAATGTTTTAAGAGTTACCACTTTATTCCCATCACGATGGCTCCAGGTGTGATATACCTTTGTAATAAGTAGGACTGTTAGCGCTCTAGTTGTTCTTTAGAACACTCTGGGACATTCTGTCATTGGGCTATACTTGGGCTACATCTGGGTGATATTTGGGCTACATTTGGGCTCTTTTGTCTCTGGTGGCCATTTTGGGAGACTGCATGTCAGAATGTTTTAATGAAATAGAAAAGGATTTGAGAAGTCACTCAAAATGTGCCCTAATTTTTCATTCTGCAGCACTAATCATAATTTCTATGGCAAAATATACCCCCTCATGTTGTTTCTTTTTAAATTAAATGTTTTAAGAGTTACCACTTTATTCCAATCAAGATGGCTTCAGGTGTGCCATACCTTTGTAATAAGTAGGACTGTTAGCGCTCTAGTTGTTCTTTAGAACACTCAAGGAGGCTGCAGTAGAACACAATGGAATCAACTGACAGTCTCTGTCCTTGTTGGATGTACATGTTTTACTGAGAATGTCAGACTTCATTTTCACATGACTGAGAAAGATAATGTGAATTTACAGAAAATATGCTTTCAGTTTAGCTTATAGATCCCCTTCCAAACCACTGTGGGAAAATCATGAGATATTAGTTTTCTTTCAAACAATATTCATGATATCACAGCAGAAGGTTTTTTCACATGGTAAAATCACCTTAGAACCCACCACAATTCCTAAAAAGAGTATGGTACCATCAACAAATGATTTATAATGTAACTAAAGTCCTAAAACCCTCTATTAACTACAATGCTTTTTAATGAGGTGCTATCATGTATATTGGTCCCAAGATGGCTGCCAACACTTCTTGGATGAAGTGCTGACAGCCAATCAGATCAGATGTGTGGTTAGGCTCCGCCCAGATATATATCTTTTTTTTTAACCTAAATTACTCAAAATCCACTGGAGCACATATATTTAGACCTAGCAAAGGCACATCGGGCTAACAGTCCCTACAATTTTGCCAAGTTTCCTGCAAATCCATTCAGCCGTTCGAGCTAAAAGTGAGGCCAACCGCCCTATGGAAATTAACATGGGAAAAACGCGTTTTGGGACCCCCCTTTATTCTCGGCCCCCCCTTGATGAAACCCCCCCAAATTGTCAGGGGCTGCTCAGAAACAAAATGTTCCATTTTCCGGAAAATGTCAGCCAATTCCGTCCACAAACGCCAAAGTTATTAGACATAGAATTTTCAAAAATCCCATAGAGAAAAAATCCTAACTATATATACCTACTGGCGACCGCCAGTAGGTAATATATATATATATATATATATATATATATATATATATATATATATATATATATATATATATATATTCAATGAAAAAACCATAGGTTATAGGCCATATATAGTTAGGAATTAGCATTTACAAAACCTTATTTTACTCGCATAAAACCATTGAAATTCCATATATAGTTAGCTAACTATAAGCGCTAACTATATATCGCGCACCCGCAATCCACTGCTGATGATGTCACATATTACATCATTCATGACATGGTCAGTGACATCACTGATGACATCACTGATCAAAACAACCAGTGATTGTATGTGTCTGTAAAGTTTAAATATGTTTCACATATTGAAGAATGAGTGGATGTATAAGTGTCTGGATGAAGAATTTAGTAGGTGCATGACTGACTATATGAGTGAGTGATTAAATGTGTCTCACTGAGTACATGGGTTAGTGACTAAACTGTCTTAATTCGTGCATCAGTATGTTTGTTGTTGTGTAAGCTGCTGCATGTGTTGATCAGTAGCTATAAGAGTGGCCATATGGGTTATTGATTGGTTGCCCAAATATTTGAATGGGAGGCTGAGTGTGTGTGTGGGTGGCTGGGAGGTGCGTGACTCTGTGCATAGATGTGTAAGCAGTTGATTCACTAGGAGTATGAGTTCAAGAGTGCATGTGGAAACAGCTATATGGGCGGTTGACTGTGCATGGGTGTGTTGGTGAGTGAATGGATTTCTCATTGCTACATGTGCAAGTAAGTACGTATGTAAAACACAATACATGTGAGAGTTGAGATATATAAATAACTGAACATAAGACCCAGTGAATGTGTGAGTGGCTGTATCGATCACTGTGAGCTTGTATCAGGGATTATATAAGAGAGTAAATATGTGTTATTATATGTTTGAATAAGTAAGATGTGTATAACTGTATAGTTGAGGAAATGGAGGTGTGATTGATTCTTTGCATGACTGACTAGGTGTGTGAGTAACTCCATGGATGAGTGACAGTCTGTGAGTGTCTGTTTATACTGAGTGTATGTAAGGTTATATTAGAGTCTGAAGAGGTTCATTGTATTATCACATGAGTGATGTGATCAGTGATGACAAATGAGATGTCATCAGTGATGTCATTTGAGTTGTCATCAGTGATGTCATCAGTGATGTCATTTGAGATGTCATCATTGATATCATTTGAGTTGTCATCAGTGATGTCATTTGAGATGTCATCAGTGATGTCATCAGTGATGTCACTGACCATGTCATGAATGATGTAATATGTGACATCATCAGCAGTGGATTGCGGGTGCGCGATATATAGTTAGCGCTTATAGTTAGCTAACTATATATGGAATTTCAATGGTTTTATGCGAGTAAAATAAGGTTTTGTAAATGCTAATTCCTAACTATATATGGCCTATAACCTATGGTTTTTTCATTGAATTTTCAAGGTTTTGTAAATGCAAATTCCTAACTATATATCCACTATAACCTATGGTTTTTTCTGTGAATTTCATTGGTTTTTTAATAGCAAATATGAAAAGCTTTAAAATGTCAAGTACGTGATAGATAAAAACATTTTCGTATTTATGCACGCTGATGTGCTTTGAACGCTGCCCCCCCCCCTCCCCTCTTTTGCCTTAGTAGTACTCTCTCTTTGCAGATACAGAAGGGTAGTTAACGCAGGCCTTTACCCCCGTTGTAATCCGTCGTACCTCCTTGTCTCTCCATTTGATTGATTGTTGTCCAAGCATTTACTGTTTTAGAATTGGTTCTCTTTGGATCATTCTCTATTTACAAACAAGCACAAAGTCGCAATACTCTGTTTAGTCTTTGCAGATAGTGAAAAATCGTGTAAAAAAATAAAAGTAATCGAGCAAAATCAGTAGGCCACTAATTGGATCTCTTTTTGACCTCGCTAAAATAGAAATATTAGGAACAACCCTTCTTGAGAAATACGAAAATAGTGAGATGAACTGAGCTCCACACCATGAGGGCTGCAAGACAGCTCGGCTCCATCACCCATCCCGCACAAAATAATGACAAACCCTATGCAAATATTAAAAATATAGACAACACACCAGCAAAGAAACAGGGTAAAACATTTTATTAAAAAACTATTTACATAACGTTGGTTTATAAGATGATGTCAGTAGTGGACCGATGTGTGAATAGATCGAAAACAGCACAAGGCTCCAAGATCCGGATAGCAAGCTCCTGGATGTTGGGTGCCATAGTTTAGAGTTCTGAATTTCAGCCTTTTTCAATGCCTGTGCTTTGTTGAATCAAAATGGCGGCTTGACACAAAGCTGACTCAAGCGTTGTTACTGATGCTATGCAGACCAAAACTGGTTTTCAGTTTGTACATTTTTCTAGATTTTTCAATCCAAGTTTGGTTGACTTTGTAGAACGATGGCTTCAGATTTTCAACATACGGTGTGGTGGCGCTGACTGGGAGGGGGCGCTTCGCTCCTGCCCCCTCCCCAAGTAAGATTTTCATACGTGAAAGTACGTTAATGGTTTTGGTCCCTGAGATGCTTCGATGTCACTACCATTCTCAAATAGCATAAGTTCTAGATGTTGGGTGCCATAGTTAAGAGTTCTGAGCAGCGCTTGTAACACTGTCTGAAGCTTATTTCCACCTACTGCAGCTTCACTATTCTCAAAGTAAGTGAGTGTCGTTTGTGGACCTGACTGCATTAGAAAACAATGTGATATGTTACCTTCCTAAACAGCTTGACGGAGGCCCCTGAGGGGCGCTGTGATGGCCATGGACTCGGAGAAGACGCTTGGCTCCGACACCCTCCCCAAGTCTTATAGCACTGGTGTAGCCTGAGATCGCCCCCGACATAGGCGGCCGGCTCCCGGGGTCCGGCGGTACTTTTTGCCTTTTGATGACTCTTCAATTCTGGACCTTGTCCCACAATCCGTTTGACCTGAAGACAAGCTGTAGTGAGGCGCCCCTTTATCGTTTTAGTTGCCATTCCGCCCGCTTTTGCTACACTGTGCCTCTTCCGCCATTCAGCTGTTTTCCGCCCGCTCTTGCGACTACAGCGTCTCGCTCACCATGTAGTTGAGATGCGCCCGCTCTTGCGGTGCAGCGATAGGCGGCTGCCACAGGACTCTCAAAATGGCGGCCGGCTCTTCGGTTTTGGGCCTGGTCCACTAAAATGGCCCTGGGACACCTTGGAACTCGGACGCTTGTCTGCTAGGGCTTGGGTCCCATTCTCGAAAAGCGTCCCCTCAGCCGTGAAGATTCTACAAAAGTCTTGGGGGCCTCCGACTCCCGCAGGCTTCTGGTGGGGAGCGGCTGCCATGATTGCTCGTGGAATGGCCACGACGGAGCTACGAGATGGTAGTGGTCTCATGCTGACGCCAGCTTTAGTCTGAAACATCCAGAAACACTGTAGACTACCAATTCGATCAGTTCCGGTAGCGCCCCAACATGACCCGGAAGAGAAGAACTTGCCCTCCCCTCTTTGACTGATGGTTCTTGTTGCCTGTCCCCTCTGTTGTCATTTAACAGAACTTTTTGGACTGCTGAAAGAGGTTGTGTTCTGAACGCTGGTTGGTGGAGACATTTAGACTATATTCTTGACCTACGTTGTCGCGTAATGCGTTTTATGACACGCCGCGTTAGCGCACCCGGAAGTGATCCGAGGCGCGGCGCGCAGCGCGTAACGTAAGCATAACAGGTCATGTGACTTGTTAATAAAACTTTTCATTGGTTCATTTTACTTTTGTTAATTTAATGATGAAAAGCTTGGTCATATGACCTAAAAATTACGCTTTTTATTATTTTCGAACAATATTTTTTTTTCAAACATATGTTATAATATTCCAGGCTAATGTACTTTCCCGGAAAATTTACAACTGTCTTGCAAGTAAAATATATTCCTTTTTCGAGAAAAAGGGGCGTTTCTTCCTTCCATGACGGAGCCGTTGAGTAAAAGAGATTCGGCCTGCTGTCTTAGTCGCCGATACGCCTGATTATCAGATTCTTATCGATCACTTTATGTTGCAGACATGAAAAACACAACTGCCCTTGACCATTTATCTTTACTGCGTTCCTACATATTATACCTTTTATCCGTCATGTAATTGGACTGCTTTATTTCACTTGCCTTTTACTGATTCGAAAACAGTCACTAAAAGTAAAAACTTTACAAATGAAAATACTACTACCGTGTTTTGTTTTAAAAACCTTTATTGTGAAAATGTCAGTATACAAATACGGGCCTATAACCACGTGGGCCGGCCACGGAGCAAACTCAAATCGTATATGATGAGGAGACATTTACACTGTAGAAGAACGTAACGAGCGGGCCATTAGGTGACAAGAACAAAGGTGTCTAACAGTTGCGGAATCGGTGGACGTACATTTTGTAATTAAAATACGACAGGGCCACTTACAATAACATTTTCTAGATATACATTTGCGGGCAAAGAGTTACGAGTCCCATTTATACCGGCGCCATTTTGGGCGAGGCCGGGCAGGTCCAAGATATAGTCAAAATGTCTCCACCAACCATCGGCCAGACCAGAACCCCTTTCGGCCCTTTATGTTACAAGATGGTGTCTTCCATTCAGAAAATATTGGTGGCAGCATTTTGAAAGGAAACAGAAACAGCCGTTCTCCTAGTGAGTTTCACATTGTTACATTTAGGAAGAATGTTGAAGAGTAGTATGTGGAAAATCTGAAGCCATTTTTCTACAAACTCTCAATCAGACTTGGATGGAAAAAAAAACCTGAAGAATGTACAAACTGAAAACCAATTTTTGTCTGTATAGCACCAACAGTAACGCTTGAGTCAGCTTTGTGTCAAGCCGCCATTTTCATTCAATCAATAGCGTCCCCCTGCACACATTCAGGGACCTGGTCGTGTCTTCAGATGAAACGCATTGTAGGAAAAGAAGCAGAAAGGAAAAGGAAAAAAGTTCCGCCGGACCTAGTGAAGCTGCAGCAGGTGCAAATAAGCTTCAGACAGTCTTACAAGCACTGCTCAGAACTCTCAACTGAGGCACTCAACATCCAGGACTTGCCATTCGGATCTTGGCGCCTTGTATTTTTGTTTTGTTTTTGATGGAGGGGAAAGAACAAAAAACAGACATTGAAAAAGGCTCAACAGTGCAGGGCGCCTTGTGCTGGTTCCGACCTATTCACACATCGGTCCGCTACTGACATCACCTCATAAACCAACGGGGCACCCCACGCCGACTTTCGGCGCAGCATTGTAGGATGGCCACACCAGTGCGGCAATTTGCTGGACACCACCTCGGTGCCATCCAGATCTCGACGCGTTCATTCATTCAATAGCGTCCCCCTGCACACATTCAGGGACCTGGTCGTGTCTTCAGAAGAAACGCATTGTAGGAAAAGAAGCAGAAAGGA
Source organism: Lissotriton vulgaris (assembly GCF_964263255.1). Classification (NCBI taxonomy): domain Eukaryota; kingdom Metazoa; phylum Chordata; class Amphibia; order Caudata; family Salamandridae; genus Lissotriton; species Lissotriton vulgaris. The sequence continues at coordinate 29,817 of NW_028248139.1, read as the reverse complement.
AAAGGCAACAAGTTCCGCCGGACCTAGTGAAGCTGCAGCAGGTGCAAATAAGCTTCAGACAGTTCTACAAGCACTGCTCAGAAATCTCAACTGAGGCACTCAACATCCAGGACTTGCCATTCGGATCTTGGCGCCTTGTGCTGGTTCCGACCTATTCACACATCAGTCCACTACTGACATCACCTCATAAGCCAACGGGGCACCCCACGCCGACTTCCGGCGCAGCATTGTAGGATGGCCACACCAGTGCAGCCACTTGCTGGACACCACCTCGGTGCCATCCGGATCTCAGCGCGTTCGAGTCACTGTGCCGGAAGAGTGACCGGAACTCAGCTGAACACGCCGTCTTTCGGCGCAGCATTGTAGGATGGCCACACCAGTACGGCAATTTGCTGGACACCACCTCGGCGCCATCCGGATCTCGGCGCGTTCGAGTCACTGTACCGCAACAGTGACCGCAATTCAGCTGGACACGCCGTCTTTCGGCGCAGCATTGTAGGATGGCCACACCAGTGCGGCAATTTGCTGGACACCACCTCGGTGCCATCCGGATCTCGGCGCGTTGTGCTGCCTTCGGCCTATTCGCACATCGGTCCGCTACTGACGCCGCCTCACGTGCCAACGGATTTTCTACGCTTTTTGTAGCCCTATGTCGCATAACAGGTCATGTGACTTGTTTATAAAACTTTTCATTGGTTCATTTTACTTTTGGTTTCCTAAAGATGGAAGGCTTGGTCATATGACCTAAAAATAACACTTTTCATTGGTTTAGAACATTTTTTTTTCCCAAACGATGAAAGCCCCACCTTGTTTCTGGATCATTCAGACTGAAGCTGGCGTCAGCATGAGAGCACCACCATCTCTTGGCTCCGTCGTGGTCATTCCGCGAGCAATCATGTCAGCCGCTCCCCACCGGAAGCCTGCGGGAGTCGGGGGCCCCCAAGACTTTTACACAATCTTCACGGCTGAGGGGACGCTTTTCGAGAATGGAGCCCAAGCCCTAGCAGGCAAGCGTCCGACTTCCAAGGTGTCCCAGGGCCATTTCAGTGGACCAGGCCCAAAACCGAAGAGCCGTCCGCCATTTTGACAGCCATGTGGCAGCCGCCTATCGCTGCACTGCAAGAGTGGGAGCAACTCCACAACATGGTGAGCGAGACGCTGTGGCCGCAAGAGCGAGCGCAACTCAGCTAGATGGCCGCCACCTGGGGAGGCCCGTTCACGCCGCCTCCCCCCCCCCCCCCCCCCGGGCCGCCGCACGCCAATTTTCGGAGCAGCATTGTAGGATACCAAAACCAGTGCGGCAGTTTACTGGACATCACCTGGGTGCCTGTCGTACATGTTGTGTCAGCCATGTGACACTGGACACAGACCGCTACTGACGAGGCCTCCCCCCGCACCACCCGGGACGCCCCACGCTGTTTTTCTGTGCTGCATTGTAGGATCCCTAAACCAGTGCGGCACCCAGGCGACATCACCTGGGTGCCGTCCAGAACTCTGCACGTTGTGCTGCCTTGGGACTATTCGCACAACAGACCGCTACTGACGAGGCCTCCCCCCGCCCCACCCGGGACGCCCCACGCCAATTTTCGGAGCAGCATTGTAGGATCCCTAAACCAGTGCGGCACCCAGGCGACATCACCTGGGTGCCGTCCAGAACTCTGCACGTTGTGCTGCCTTGGGACTATTCGCACAAAAGACAGCTTCTAACCATTGTTGCTTTTTGTGTTAATAAATGTTTAAATGTTTTTAGTTTTTGTTCTGTTCATTATCGTTAAAAGTTAATAAAGTTTTATAACCTTAATTTGTTGGAGTGTTATCTATTTTTTGAAAAACGGGTGAATGGGGCCTTGAATCGGGTTATTGTCATGTGTGGGCTTTGGAAGTGTGCTGCTGCAGGATCGGACATTTCAAACTCAAATGCACGTTCTTTTTCTTACCTTTCCGAAGCATGGAGCGCAATAGCAGGCAGAGAAAGGGTGATGCACGTGTTGAACACTACCTGACCTGGCAAGTTGCTGGCAGTGCCCCCCCGCCCGCTCCTGAAAGAGGGCACACACACACCGCCGCCCCGAGTACTTCACAAATCTTTAAAAGACCATGCGCTTGTTCATGAGGCTTAAATGGTTTATCACCTCTTCTAGAACCCCTACATCGACCCTCTGACGTTTCATGGAAAAATTACCATGTAACACAATACCAAGCCCTGTCAGCTGAAACCCCCAAGGAATCGTGGGGCATATTATCAAGGGGGTTTATCTCCGCTTTTTTGGCTTTAAAAACCATGAAAGCGGAGATAAAATTATTTCCCTATTATCAAACTGTCGCTAACACCAGTTAGTGACACCTAAAAGGAGATAGCGACCATCTTGGGCCCGGCTTTGCATGTCAGTGATACTTATCACTAATGACATGCAAAGTGGCGTGCCAAGATGTTAGCGACTGGAAACAGTCCCTAACATCGCTACCTTCTATTACCAACTTTTGGAGATATTCGCGCTAAGCGCGAATATCTCCAAAATCTAACACCTGCCCTGAGCAGTTCTTAGCCATGTTATCCAATGGGAGGTGGATAACATGGCTAAGAGCATTAGGTCGATAATACATGAATATCGCTGACTTTTCTGCGATAATAGCAAGGTTTATCTGCGATAAAAATCGCCGATGTGCGGCGATAATTTTTGTCTCTAAACAAGTTATAGACAAAAATTATCGCTAGTTGTTCGTAATATGCCCCCGGGTTTTTGCTTGCAGAAATCGGGAGGCGGGAGACTAGCACTGAAATCAGTACTCACACGCCTGAATCAGGAGGATTGGCATGTCTGAATTCTCTACAGCTGGGGCCATAAACTACATCCGCAGGGGTAGGTGATAGCCTGGGACCAGCCTGGCATCTAAAATGGCTGCCGTGCACGACAAAATTGTGGCATTCGAAAAAAGGCAAGATGGCGCAGCCGCTGGAAGAGATATATCAACATATATCAGCCTCCTCAGCCACCCTCAGGAAACATAGGGGATTAGGATATGTCTCCCGCACCCCCTTATACCTAGTACTTTAATTAACGAAGCACAAAATGGCGAATTCCCGTTTCGCTACCAGTTTGCGGCCCAGTTCGCGGCCCGTGAAGCGCTTCTACCGTGAAAAATCATTTTTTTTTTATTTTCCCCACGGGACCCTTTAATAACCCCAACAACATTCCTAGGGGGTCAAGAGGGGGATACCTTGCCCCCTTTCATTAAATTCCCCCTTAGTTTTTCACCTTTTCTTCTCTCTCGATCCTACCGAGAGACAAGATGGCGGCCGCTCCGGACTGTCACGCAGCAAAAAAAAAAAAAAAGCTCACGCACAGCCGCTGGAAGAGATGTATCAACATATATCAGCCTCCTCACCCACCCTCAGGAAACATAGGGGATTAGGATACGTCTCCCGCACCCACTTATAACTAGTAATTTAATTTACCAAGCACAAAATGGCGAATTCCCGTTTCGCTACCAGTTCGCGGCCGCGCTTCTACCGTGAAAAATCTTTTTTTTTTTATTTTCCCCACGGGACCCTTTAATAACCCCAACAACATTCCTAGGGGGTCAAGAGGGGGATACCTTGCCCCCTTTCATTAAATTCCCCCTTCGTTTTCCACCTCTTCTTCTCTCTCGATCCTACCGAGAGACAAGATGGCGTCCGCTCCGGACTGTTTAGAATGTTGACAGACACTGGAGAGCCAATCAGCTTTCTGCGCGCAAAGTTCCGATAAGCGAAAAGTAAGCGGACCGGATCGCTGCCCAGAGCGCTGTTACAGATATATATCTTGGTTTGAACGTTAATTTCTCAAAAACTACTGGAGCACATATATTGAGACCTAGCAAAGGCACATCGGGCTAACAGTCCCTACAATTTTGCCAAGTTTCGTGCAAATCCATTCAGCCGTTCGAGCTAAAAGTGAGTCCAACCGCCCTATGGAAAAATGAATGGGAAAAACGCGTTTTGGGACCCCCCTTTTTTCTCAGCCCCCCCTTGACGAAACCCCACCAAATTTTCAGGGGCTGCTCAGAAACAAAATGTGCCATTTTCCTGAAAATTTCAGCCGATTCCGTCCACAAACGCCAAAGTTATTAGACATAGAATTTTCAAAAGTCCCATAGGGAAAAAATTCTAACTATATATACCTACTGGCGATAGCCAGTAGGTAATATATATATATCCAGCCAAAAGAGTCGCTGTAGAACCTTGCCACTTGCCAAAGGCGGGCCTCAGATGGGATAGCGAATCCCAATATCATCCAACCAAGAACCCTCTCCAGTAAGGAAAAAGAAATCCGGGCCACTTGAAAGTGCAAAAGCGTGATTTATTCAAGGCTTTCTCGACGCGTTTCGCAGTAGTTCTGCTTTTTTTAGAGCCTTGTGAAAAAGCAGAACTACTGCGAAACGCGTCGAGAAAGCCTTGAATAAATCACGCTTTTGCACTTTCAAGTGGCCCGGATTTCTTTTTCCTTACTGGAGAGGGTTCTTGGTTGGATATATATATATATATATATATATATATATATATATATATATATATATATATATATATATATATATATATGTATATATATATATATATTCACTGAAAAAACCATAGGTTATAGACCATATATTGTTAGGGATTAGCATTTACAAAACCTTATTTTACTCGAACAAAACCATTGAAATTCGCATATATAGTTAGTTGCAATAACTATATATCGCGCACCCCAATCCACTGCTGATGATGTCACATATTACATCATTCATGACATGGTCAGTGACATCACTGATGACATCACTGATGACAACTCAAATGACATGACTGACAACATCACTGGTGACATCAATCATGTGATAATACGATCAACCTCTTCAGACTCTAATATAACCTTAGATACACTCAGAGTAAACAGACACTCACAGATTGTCACTCATCCATGGAGTTACTCATACACCTAGTCAGTCATGCAAAGAATCAATCACACCTCCATTTCCTCAACTATACAGTTATACACACCTTACTTATTCAAACATATTCTAACACATATTTACTCTCTTATACAATCACTGATACAAGTTTTCAATGATCCATGCAGCCACTCACACATTCCCTAGCTCTTATACACAGTAATTTATATATGTGAACTCTCACATGTACTGTGTTTTACATATGTACTTACTTTGACATGTAGCACTGAGATATCCATTCACTCACCAATACACTTATGCACACAGTCAACCACCCATACAGCTGTTTCCACATGCAGTTTTGAACCCATAGATCTAGTGAATCAACTGTTCACACATGTATGCACAGAGTCACACACCTCCCAGCCACCCCCACACACACACTCACTCTCCCATACAAATACTTGGGCAACCAATCAATAACCCATATAGTTACTCATATAGGTACTGATCAACACATGCAGCACTTTACAGAACAACAGATATAATGATGCACAAATTAAGACAGTGTAATCACTAACCCATGCACTCAGTGAGACACATTTAATCACTCTCTCATACAGTCAGTCATGCACCTACTAAATCCTTCATCCAGACACTTATACATCCACTAATTCTTCAATATGTAAGACATATTTTAACTTTACAGAAACATCCAGTCACTGGATGATGCCATCAGTGATGTCATCAGTGATGTCACTGACCATGTCATGAATGATGTAATATGTGACATCAACAGCAGTGGATTGCGGGTGCGCGATATATAGTTATTGCAACTAACTATATATGCGAATTTCAATGGTTTTGTGCGAGTAAAATAAGGTTTTGTAAATGCTAATCCCTAACTATATATGGTCTATAACCTATGTTTTTTTCAGTGAATTTCAATGGTTTTTTAATAGCAAATATCAAAAGCTGTAAAATGTATTCTTATTCTAATTCAAAAATATATTTTATATTTTTGTGATATATATATTTTTTTATATATTTTTGTAATTTTTTTTTTTTTGTTTCGCTGCCGGTCCGCGAACCGGGCAGCTTCATTTTGTTCCGCGATCCGGTCCGCGAACCGGTAAACGTTCCGTTAGCGCAACTACCGCGTTGGAAAGCAACATCGTGACGCGTCGCGTAAGCGCGACGTATCATGTTACCGCGTAATGCGTCTTATGATGCGCCGCGTTAGCGCACCCGGAAGCGCTCTGGAACGCGAACCGAGGTGCGAAGCGCAGCGCCCCGGAAGCGATCTGGGGCACGGCGCGGAGCGCGTAACGTAAGCATAACAGGTCATGTGACTTGTTTATAAAACTTTTCATTGGTTCATTTTACTTTTGGTTTCCTAATGATGGAAGGCTTGGTCATATGACCTAAAAATAACACTTTTCATTGGTTTAGAACTTTTTTTCCCAAATGATGAAAGCCCCACCTTTTTTTCTCACTCTGATTTTCATTTTTATGAGAGAAAGACCTTTTTTCAATACCATAGAAATGGCTTCAATGATTGCTGCAGCTGGTGGACCCCCACCATCACCACAACCTCCAAGGAAGAGAGGACCACCTCCTCAGGTCATCCTACAACAAGAGGAGGAAGAAGAGGAAGAAGAGGAAGAGGAGCAAGGGACAGGGACGTTTTTACCTGAAGAGCCAAGGAGGTCCCATGTTAAAGAGAGTTATATTTGGCAATTTTTTTCAATACCCCCGGAACAAAAAAAGGTAAATGCCCGGTATGTTACCTGCCTGATTTGTAAAGATGAACTGTCCAGAGGAACAGACAAGAAATACAGTTACGGTAATTATACCATGCATCGCTATATGGAAAGGTGGCACCCTATAAATTACAGTGCTGCACAAGTACGTGATCTGGTGGATAACCCCCGACCTGTGGCCAGTACATCCACCAATGAAGAGGCAGTGACGGGACCAGAGGCGAGGGAGATGGTCCCAAATATTCAAATAAATTTGCAAGTGTGAAGCATGTATGCATTTTTTGTGGACAACTCATTTGCTTCAGAGAGAGCAGCATAAACTTAATTAATAAAGCAATTGACAATCACAAATGTGCAAAACGCCCCAGGAAATAAATTATCTTTTTTTTTGTTGCTCCTGTTGAGCCCTTCATAATGAATCATTTTTGTTTCTCCCCCCATCAAAAAAATAAAAAAAAATATAAAACCGTTCAAAAAATACAAAAAAAAAATTGTTCAGAAAAATAATAAAAAAAATATAAAACAACAAAAATAATTTTAAAAAAAGTTCTTTTCAGAACTACCTCCCCTTTATAAGAAATTGCTAGAATGTTTAGCACTCTGACAACCTCTATTTCTTTTGGTTCGCTTCCCGGTTCGCGCGCCGGTACGCGAACCGGGAGCAAACTAAAAAAAAAAAAAAAAAAAAGAAGAGTAAGTAAACTGAGAGTAATGTTAAAAGAAAGACAGTTAGAGGGAGTAACACAGAGATACTGTTTAAAGAGGGACTGAGAACAGGAGTGGAAAGAGTAGAGTAAAAAAAATAAAAGAAAACGGAATGAGGGAAGTAGCAAAGAAAGGTAACTGAGGGTTAAAGAAATGAAGCAGTGGAACTAATAAAAGTTAAATGTAAAAGAGATGTAACAGAATGAGTACTAAGCACTTACCTTATAATTATCCTTAACTTAGTCACGTGTTATTTTTATACTTTCAATCTGTGAATGAGAGAACAAAAATTTTAAAATTTATAGAAAGTAGTAAAAGATGAGTGAGCATGAGACAAGATGAGTACATATTAAAAATCACAATTCAAAGTACAGAATTAATTATACATATTAAATGGTTTATTTTTGCTGTTCTCAGAATATATCAAATTTCACTGAAAACAGTGAGTTGAAGGTATTCATCATATAACAGCTGGGAAAAAAAAACACAATCAAAATGTCAGTGTTTAAAAAACCCATATAATATAATCAATCAGAAATCAGAACTCCTCAAAAGTAACTTACTTTCCATGACGTCAAAGGATGTCCTATGAACAGCTTATACTCTGTTGTGCTGTTATTATTTTCTGCCTGCCACTTTCTGAAAGATAAGTTCTATCGTTTTAAGAAAAATTAGACATACAAAGCAATTTAAAACAGCACACTAAATTACAACAACACCTAGAATCATTATAATCCAGTTACCTACCCTAAATTCTCACTTCTGAAAACAAGTCAAAAGGCAACATTGCTTCATAGTCAAATTCTAATCATTGCCGAAAGACCAGCCTTTTTAAAATTTCGAATAAGCTCTGTAATATCTTGAAGTTGTTAAAGGACCATCATGTCATATAATAGCTGCAGTTACAAATGTTCTTCCTGAAATTGACGACTGTGCAGCCAAAACATTTTTAATTAGACTTAACAACTTATTTACAGCCGGTTTATATAGTTGAAATTGTAAAATGACATTTCACCGATAGGTTTCTATAAATAATGTAGACAGCATTACAGACTTACATAACCTCTACTCCTTCTTTTGATCTGCTGCTTGAATTAGCTTATTAAAAAAAAAATTCGCTCTGTGCTACACTTATCCACAAGGCTATATAGTGTAGGAGCCATTAGAACCTCTTGAAATTACTCAGAACAAATCCTGAGATTCCTTTCCTAAAATTTTGGTTGTAAGAACACCAGGTAAGAATTTTGAAGGTGAAAAGGCAATCTTTTTTTGAAAGTTAAAATAAAATCATTGCAGAATGACCAGCCATTTCCAGACTTCAAATAAGTTGTGTAATGTCCTGATGTTGTTGAAGGACCCTCATGATATATAATTGCTGCAGTTAGAAAAGTCCTTCCTGATATTGACAACTGAGAAGCCACAACATTTTTAATTAAAGTTGTCAATTTTGTTTCATCAGGCCTACATCATTGGAACATTAAAATGACATACTGGCCATATCTTCGTATAAATAATGTGGACAGCATTGCAGACTTACATTGGCTACACTCCATGTTTTGATCGGCTGCTTTTACTAGCTTATTGAAGGATATTGATTTAGTGTCTGGCAAAGTTAAATATATAAATCTTTCTGAGTCTACACTAGTAATACTTGATAACGTACAATGCTCGCAGTCATGCTGCCATTGATAGGAAAGGCCAAACAGATGATCTACATCTATACCTTCATCTTGCAATACATTAAGCATATACATTAAAAACTCCTGACAATCTTGCTGAATATTTTGAGAGAATTGTGTTTGACCTGAACATTCGTCTAACAGATTTCGAATTTCAGACACACTTTCTACTCTTGTTCTATCAGCACTACATTTCTCTAACACAGAATTCAACAAACAGCAACAACTTTGATCTGAATTGATCACAATCTGTTCTTTTAAAGTTTCTAGAGAAAAGAGAACATTAACCACTACATTAGCATAGCAGTTCACACCAAAACTATTTTCAAATTGAAAACCAACAACATCTTCAACAGAATTCATTTTCTTTCTGCTTACAATTTTGGGTTCATCGACTTTTGGTCTTTTTTCTACAACCTCCCTACTATTAGTGACATTTCTTTGTTTCCGGCATACCACACGTTTCTCAAACAAAGGATATTGAGGCAAATGTGGCGCATACTCTCTTCTTAACCTATTGTATTCCATAACACAATCTTGATCCGCACAAATGTTTGTGACATCACACTCAATCAAGTACAAACCCGATAAAGTTCTGACTCGTGACAATGCTACATAAGCCATACCCTCCTTGAACACAGAACTGCCAATATTCACCAAAGCACTGTCTACCCTTAAACCTTGTGATTTATGGATTGTCACCGCATATGCCAAGCAAACAGGAAATTGCTTACGGCGAACATATAAGTCTTTTACAAGCAGAAACCTAGCTGTGCAACGACCAATTAGCTGTACTTCCTCAATGCTATCAAATTTAATTTTTAAAAATTCAATTCCATCCCTATTTCTATATTTCTCAAACTCAACAACATTACCCATTGATCCATTTACCAGACCTCTTTCAACATGTAAATTTCTTCTCAAAATGATACGGCAATTTAAGCACACATTCAGAGTCTTTTCAAAACCAGCAGTTTTAGATATAGTCTTCTCTAATAAATCCAATTTAGATTTCAAATTCTCAGACAAAACAATTGTTGCACCCAAATGCTCTATTCTGTCAATAGCTTCCAGTTTCACAATCTCTTGGTTCTCTAAATTCAACATTTTGTTGTTGAAGATGGAACATTCTGCAAGAGTTGGCATCAAACATATTCCAGATTTCTTCTCAGTAATTTTATGAAAAATATTCTTTGGCAGAACGTCTTCTTCTGGAAACAAATTTGACATTAATCGTGCATGTAAAGCTTCTTTCCCACGCTCAGTCACTTTCCCGATTCTAACATCTTGTAGAATATTCTTGTAATCTTCATCCTTTGCCTGACGCATATTTTCATGAAGCTCAGCATAACTGAAGTTTAACCATATTTTAACGTTGCCAATGCTCCCTAGGCACTTCCTGGTATCTTCATGTGTAAGCAGTTTAAACACTGGTTGTCCTTTCACTGGTGTCAGCTGCAGAAGATCACCGAAAACAATGATGTGTTTGCCACCAAATAACACATCATACTCTGTTTTAAGAACTTCCTGCATTCTCAAATGCACAAAGGCAAGCATGACATTGGAAACCATGCTTACTTCGTCACTGATAAGAAGTTTCATCTTCTTCAGGACTCTAGTTACTTCACAACAAGCATCTCCAGATAACTTGTGGTATTGTAATTTGTTATCATGCTCCACTGGCAGCATCAGTAGACGATGCAAAGTAATACCTTTAATATTATGTGCTGCCAGTCCAGTTGGAGCGGTCACAACACAAGACAGCGCTGACTCAGTCCTTTTCTGCAAATAACATGAAATTGCTTTAATGAGGAAACTTTTTCCAGTTCCTGCTTCTCCACTCCCGTACAATCGGATAGGCTTCAACGACGTACATGAGCACTGTTTCTTCCCATGACTTAATCCATGATCAATTTGGTTGGTAACTTCATCATATATTTTCCTCTGCTCAATGTTAAGTTGTCTTTCCAAATCTTGTAAGTTAACCACATCCTCCTGAGCATGTGCCATGGCTCTTTCCACTTCAATCATGGCAGTGGCAGCTTCATTTTCAATAACTGGTCCTCCTAGTGGATCCTGACTCAATGAAACAGAACTCTGACTGTCCTGAGAACTGTCTCTAGCAATCTCGGCTGCTATTGCTGCTTCCTGCTCGATTTCTGCATTCAACATTTCTAGATATTTTGGGAAAGCAGGACATTCTATGGACTCCTTGGCTGCATTGAAAGAGTCTTCGTAACAGAGGAAATCTCCAAGCAGTTCCTCTTCTGCACGCTTGAAAAGTTGCAAAAGAGCTAAATAGAAAAACTCTTTTCTTTCTGGAGATTCGCAATCCAATTTTCGATGATTTACCAATAGACATTTTTTTTGCTTGACCAGACATCCCTCACTTCCAATTACAGCATACACTCCTTTATTAATATCTTCTGTGATGTTCCTCTTGAAAATGTAATTTTGTAGAACCTCATACAGACAAACATTCTCCAAGTGACTGCTTCTATTTGGATAATATGTATCCAACATGTTGGTCTTCAAAATATCTGTACTGCTTGGCTCCTTCCCCGCCAAATACTCAATTTCCCGTACAGGTTTGAGAACTCGATTACGCGTTGCAGCAAGACCAAGACTTGCCCAAATGATACTCCTAGATTTGGCATAGAGACTTGCTGAAGATAACCGGTCAGAACATTCATAAGCACTGATTTCTCGATGTGACAACATCTTCAGACTGAAACTGTACAACTTCTTACTGAGGCTCTTTTCATGGGAAATGTCCTCCCACATATCCTTGAGTTCTGTCTTTTCTTTTTTTGCGATGTAAGACATCACATACCGAGCCACAACCATACAGTTGTCAGCCACAAACTGTATATCCATGTTAGCATTCCACATTGACAAAATCACTGGGTTGTAGTCATTGATGTTCTTGGACTCTTCGTTTCTCTTCAAATTGTATGTATTTTTGGGTGATTTCCTTGTCACATTATGTCGCAGCGAAGACATCAATTTGTTTAATCTTCCTTTAGATATCACCAATCGTGGAAATCCAAAACGACATTTTGTTTAGTAATTGTTCTTGTTTCTGAATTTACGACGACAGTACTTTCCACAACGATGGCTTTGAAATCGTAAAACTTGTTCTCTTAGACTTTTGTCTTCCTTTGTCTTTGGAACAGCACATGTAGAATACTGTTCTATGAAATTCATCACTAAGTCATCCGGATCTGTTCCAAATTTGGGTGCATCTTTGATCCATAGCAGCATATGTATATGAGGAGCACCTCGTGCTTGATACTCCTTTCTCCAGAAGAAATCCAACAACTCTCCAAGAGGTGGATTTTTCTTGTTCGTGATGAAAGACATCATAGCTTCAAATCTATGATTGAAGTACCTGCATACATTCACTGGATCCAAAGAGCATAGTTCTCCGGGTGTCTTGAATTCAATATTTTCAATGTTTCTATTTGCCTCTCGTAGAAATTCAAGTAAGTCTTCCCAGCCATACTCGGCAAAGCTGAGAGTGAGGAACCATGTGGGAGTTCCTAAGTTCCTCAGCATACATTTTAAGTCACCATGACGATGGTACCAATACTCATTAGTACCACGCTGACATGCCATCAGATTAATCAGGTGAGAATCCAAAATACTGTCTTGCACATTGACTTTATCCATAAAGTCCCTTGCTGAGATATTTCGCAGTTGTAAACCACTTTTCAGGATGTGGTTCACTGCATAAGACAGTCCAGACAGATCACTTTCAAACAGTAGATGAAACAAATAGGGAATGCATTGACGAAACCTAGGATCTTCTGCATACATTCGTAAAGTCCCGTATTCAGAAGCAGGAATTCGATCAGGTCGCTCATCATATCGTCCTCCTCGACCTGTGGGAAATAACTGTGGAAAACACCGAGTTTCCAAACTTTCCTCCCAAACACTAATGGGACTCCCTTTGGCTTGTTTCATTTGAAACAACTCAATAGCATTCCCCATGACTTCCTTGGAATGCAAAGGATGAACACTATAATGTTCATACATTTCTTCATTTTTAGAGGCTTCTACTTTCTCAATTTGTCCAGCACACAATTCGCTGTCTTCTTCTTCACTTACTTCCTCTTCTGCAACACATACATTCTTGTAGTACTCATTGTTTTTTATCAAATACAATGTTGCCTTTTTGACTTTCCTAACATCCACTAAATCTTGCCAGATTTTCTTACTCTTTGTCGGAACACCATTAACTAGGATAACCAGAGGTTCCTCTTCCACTTTCTCTACTCCAATTGTATTAATGTTTTTCTTCAAATCTAAAGGCAAATAAACAACTCTTCCCTTTAATCCTCTCTGTAAATCTGATGGAGGCAATTTCCCTGTCTTTGGCTCCATTCGTACAATAGCCTGAAAGGGATGCACACTTTGAATCAAAATAGATTCATAAGTATTTAAATCCTTCAATTCAGAAGGAATGTCAACCAATTCCAGATTATTATGAACCGCTCTAGCAGGCATCCGGTTTTGGTTTAATTTGTTAAAACAATAAGTATACATACGTTGGTCCGATCCCAAATCAAAACAATTTTCTAACATCAAGTATGTAGCAAAATACTTCCATTCACTATTGTTTTCCATTTCACTTTTTGCATATAAATCCACTAACTTAGTCTGATTCTTATAATAAGTCCGTCGACAACACACACAAGTGAAATTAGGCCTCTCACTTGATTTCACCTGAAAGATGGAAATTTCCTTGTGAAACTTATCTATATTAGAAATCTGTACACTCTCTTCCTCATTACCTTCTTCTACTGGGTCAATTTCAACATTGTTCTCTTTACTAGCAAAGTAACAGAACTCAATTTCTTCACAAATATTCTTCACATGTAGTTCTGAACCATGCAAAAGAGCACTGCTCAATTGTTTAAGCATAATTGCTGAACTCTTAGCATAATACAACATTCTCACTAATTTCCTCACTTTATTATGATGCACTGCTAGCATCCTGAAATGATGAAAAACACTCTGGCATACTCTTCTGGAAAGACAAGCCAGGGAATGCCCATGCAAACCTGTTACTTCTCTCACTCTGCAATGATCTAATTCTTGCAACAACTTCATTTTCTGTTTTAAACTTTTCTTATTAAATGTACGTACAAAATCACAAAACAAATTGATGGAATCCTGTCGCACACTACAAATGCTACTACATTTCCAGGTGTAGACTGCTCCCTTAGGACGTCTTCCTAAAATCTCATCACCTAACACCTCTTTTGCATCTGCAGACACAAGTTTTTCTTTTTCAACCGGACAACCATCTTTTACCTCATATGTTCGACCACTGGTGTCAACTGCATGCACCAAATCATTGTCTTGAAAGTAACTCTCCTCATTAAAAAATGCCTCACAACTTGAACTATGCATCCATTCTCCTGAGAATACTTCACAAAAATTAGTACGATTAACTACTCTCTTCCATCTACTATTTGATTTGAAATCAGAAATTACCTTGTTTAGTTTCCTAATTCTATTGATTACCAAAATAAAACACTTTCGCTTAATTTCGAAAGCCTGATCAATTATTTTCTATACATTATTCTTTTTCTTATAAAATGTTACTTTCTGTTGGCCTTTCTTAAAAAATTTTTACAAATTGACAATTATCCTGTTGCAGAACATTCACCTACGAATGTCCCTGAATTGAATATCCCTTCTAATGCCATGCACAGACTTATCTCCTGCTCTAGCAGAAACGTTTTTTACAAGCCTTTCCTTTTCCTTTAAATTGTCTCTCTTCTTATGCACTAAAACATGTTCAAAACTTGTATTTTTTGGTCTGAAAATTGTTTTTAAAAATGATTTTATTTTCTTACCCGGAGCTTTTTTGGCAACTTGATACAATTTCATATTACAGGACTGTTCCAAATCTTTACAAAGATGGAGTGTAAGTTGCTTTGCTTTTTTTAGTTTTCGCTGCCTTGAGGGCATTTTTAAAGTTTTCTAAAGATCTTCAGTTAAATCTGTGGAAAAATATTTTAAAAATTGATATTAACCACTATTACCAAACAGTAAACCAATAACAGAAGGCAAACAATTAACACACTAGATGTCAATTCCATCTACAGTAATTTAACAAAATAGACAAAGGGGGCACATTTACAAGGCACTTGCACCATTGGGGAAATAAGTTAAAATTCCAAGAACACATAGGGTTGTATTTACAAGGCCCTTGCACCAGAAAGAAGTGACTTGAAATGGCCAAGCACACATGAGAATGTATTTACAAGACACTTGCATCAGGGGGAAGTGACTTACAATTACCAAGCACACATGAGGGCGTATTTACAAGGCCCTTGCACCACCATAAGGTGTGGCCTATGCAGAAGTATGCTGGATTGTCTGTCTGCCATGGTAAAACCAAGAAATAACTAGGAGCAAAAAGGCAGGTCTGGCAGTCACAAAAGTTTGTTTAAGGTGAGGCCTACTCAGCGTTGCAGATGAAATTTTGGCTTATTGAAGAGTACAGAAGACATAATACATGTGCAGGCCAACAGATGAAGGGCCCGATTCACAGAATGAACTTAAGACTCAATCCTAAACTTACTACTATTTTGGTATTCACAGAATGCACTTACTACTTTTGGCGTTCACAGAATGCACTTACTACTTTTGGCATTCACAGAATGCACTTACTACTTTTGGTATTCACAGAAGTTAGGATTTTGTCTTAAGTTTGTCTTAAGACAGACTTAAGACAGACTTAAGTTAGGATTTTGTCTTAAGTATGTCTTAAGTCTGTCTTAAGTTTGTCTTAAGTCTGTATTAAGTCTGTCTTAAGTTTGTCTTAAGACAAACTTAAGACAAAATCCTAACTTCTGTGAATACCAAAAGTAGTAAGTTCATTCTGTGAATGCCAAAAGTAGAAAGTGCATTCTGTGAATACCAAAATAGTAGTAAGTTTAGGATTGAGTCTTAAGTTCATTCTGTGAATCGGCCCCATGTGAGTAATGCCCAGTGCACACTTCAACAAAGACCAGACCTCCTCTATCTCCCTGGACAGGCCTAAACCTCATCAGCACAATGTGATTAGTAATATTAGGAAACACAGGTGATGTAATTGAAAAACGTGCACCCTTGCACCAGGGGGAAATGACTTAAAATTACCAAGCAGAAATGAGGGCATATTTACCACACCCATGCACCAGGGAGAAGTGACTTAAAATTTCCAAGCAGACATGAGGGCGTATTTACCACACCCATGCACCAGGGGGAAGTGAGTTAAAATTGCCAAGCACACATGAAGACGTATTTACAAGGCCCTTGCACCAGAAAGAAGTGACTTGAAATGGCCAAGCACACATGAGGGTGTATTTACAAGACCCTTGCATCAGGGAGAAGTGACTTAAAATTACCAAGCCCACATGAGGGTGTATTTACAAGGCCCTTGCGCCACCATAAGGTGTGGCCTATGCAGAAGTATGATGGATTGTCTGTGTGCCATGGTAAAACCAAGAAATAACTAGGAGCAAAAAGGCAGGTCTGGCAGTCACAAAAGTTTGTTTGAGGTGAGGCCTACTCAGCGTTGCAGATTACATTTTGGCTTATTGAAGAGTACAGAAGACATAATACATGTGCAGGCCAACAGATGAAGTCAGTCATGTCCACTGCACACTTCAACAAAGACCAGACCTCCTCTGTCTCCCTGGACAGGCCTAAACATCATCAGCACAATGTGATTAGTAATGTTAGGAAACACAGGTGATGTAATTGAAAAACGTGCAAATATTTTTGCTCATTTCACAATCACATCACCTGTGTTTCCTCAGCTTAGGTATCTCATTGAGCAGATATAGTCTAGCATATCCAAGAGTACGCAGAAGGTGAGGACTGTATGCAGCAGTGCAATGTACATAATTCTCCGCCTATGACAATTACAGAAGCCTCAGCATATACATGCCCCTAAACAGTCCTAAATGTATATCATTATTATCATAGTGACTATGAAACTCTAGCAGTACATATTGTGAAACATAAATGACTTCAAGAAACGACTTTTTAAACCGACAAACAAGCAAATTATTCTCCCATATTCATGTTGGGAAGTGAAATATTTATTTAAAAAAGCCAACCCCTTGTTGTACTTCAAATAAATGTGAAAAGTATTTCTTTTTTTAAAAAAACGATTTTCTGGTCATAATTTCAAAACACAGCACAGCTCCTATGTACAAGCACACCCTAGATGGCTTCCTTATTTTCTCCAATAACCATACTAATATCCTTCTAAATTAAAGGAATCTTTTCTCACCTTAGCACGATTTTTAAACACATCATGTAAGGAAATTAGTCTCCCAGATTCCTGGGAGAAGTACCTTAAAATTGTCTAGCGCACATAGAGGCGTATTTACAAGGCACATGCACCAGGGGAAAATTACTTAAATTTGCAAAGCACTCATGATGGTGTATTTACAAGAACCTTGCACCACCTTTAAAGTCACTTTTAAAATGGAGAAAATGACGTGAATGTGTCTCATAAGCCTTGTAAATATGCCCCCATGTTGACTATGTAACTCCTGCAAAACATATTGTGAAACCTAAATGACTTCAAGAAACGAGTTTTTAAACCAAGAAACAAGCAAATAATTCTCCCATATTCATGTTGGAAAGTGAAATATTTATTTAAAAAAGCACACCCCATGTTATCGTTCTCATAAATGTAAAAAGCATGTTGTTTTCTTAAAAAACGATTTTCTGGTCATAATTTGAAAACACAGCACACCTCCTATGTACAAGCACACCCTGTCAGTACTAATACTTCACATTATCTATAATTATAATTTGTCAAAGAAGCAAAATCGTTTTTGAAAATAATAATGAAAACACTTGACGCAAAACAACATTTTAAATGTACAGCTAACTTCCTTATTTTCTCAATATACTATACTACTCTCTATCTAAATTAAATGATTTTTTTCTTACCTTAGCAAATGCTTTTTGAATTTCAAAACAGTCTCAGAAACACACCAATTTTTCTTTAGCCGAACAAAAGGTATGCACTCCAGAGGCTGAAACCAACAAAGGCACTGAAATGCTGAATTTCTTCACAAATATTCTTCACATGTAGTTCTGAACCATGCAAAAGAGCACTGCTCAATTGTTTAAGCATAATTGCTGAACTCTTAGCATAATACAACATTCTCACTAATTTCCTCACTTTATTATGATGCACTGCTAGCATCCTGAAATGATGAAAAACACTCTGGCATACTCTTCTGGAGAGACAAGCCAGGGAATGCCCATGCAAACCTGTTACTTCTCTCACTCTGCAATGATCTAATTCTTGCAACAACTTCATTTTCTGTTTTAAACTTTTCTTATTAAATGTACGTACAAAATCACAAAACAAATTGATGGAATCCTGTCGCACACTACAAATGCTACTACATTTCCAGGTGTAGACTGCTCCCTTAGGACGTCTTCCTAAAATCTCATCACCTAACACCTCTTTTGCATCTGCAGACACAAGTTTTTCTTTTTCAACCGGACAACCATCTTTTACCTCATATGTTCGACCACTGGTGTCAACTGCATGCACCAAATCATTGTCTTGAAAGTAACTCTCCTCATTAAAAAATGCCTCACAACTTGAACTATGCATCCATTCTCCTGAGAATACTTCACAAAAATTAGTACGATTAACTACTCTCTTCCATCTACTATTTGATTTGAAATCAGAAATTACCTTGTTTAGTTTCCTAATTCTATTGATTACCAAAATAAAACACTTTCGCTTAATTTCGAAAGCCTGATCAATTATTTTCTCTACATTTTTCTTTTTCTTATAAAATGTTACTTTCTGTTGGCCTTTCTTAAAAAAATTTTACAAATTGACAATTATCCTGTTGCAGAACATTCACCTACGAATGTCCCTGAATTGAATATCCCTTCTAATGCCATGCACAGACTTATCTCCTGCTCTAGCAGAAACGTTTTTTACAAGCCTTTCCTTTTCCTTTAAATTGTCTCTCTTCTTATGCACTAAAACATGTTCAAAACTTGTATTTTTTGGTCTGAAAATTGTTTTTAAAAATGATTTTATTTTCTTACCCGGAGCTTTTTTGGCAACTTGATACAATTTCATATTACAGGACTGTTCCAAATCTTTACAAAGATGGAGTGTAAGTTGCTTTGCTTTTTTTAGTTTTCGCTGCCTTGAGGGCATTTTTAAAGTTTTCTAAAGATCTTCAGTTAAATCTGTGGAAAAATATTTTAAAAATTGATATTAACCACTATTACCAAACAGTAAACCAATAACAGAAGGCAAACAATTAACACACTAGATGTCAATTCCATCTACAGTAATTTAACAAAATAGACAAAGGGGGCACATTTACAAGGCACTTGCACCATTAGGGAAATAAGTTAAAATTCCAAGAACACATAGGGTTGTATTTACAAGGCCCTTGCACCAGAAAGAAGTGACTTGAAATGGCCAAGCACACATGAGAATGTATTTACAAGACACTTGCATCAGGGGGAAGTGACTTACAATTACCAAGCACACATGAGGGCGTATTTACAAGGCCCTTGCACCACCATAAGGTGTGGCCTATGCAGAAGTATGCTGGATTGTCTGTCTGCCATGGTAAAACCAAGAAATAACTAGGAGCAAAAAGGCAAGTCTGGCAGTCACAAAAGTTTGTTTAAGGTGAGGCCTACTCAGCGTTGCAGATGAAATTTTGGCTTATTGAAGAGTACAGAAGACATAATACATGTGCAGGCCAACAGATGAAGGGCCCGATTCACAGAATGAACTTAAGACTCAATCCTAAACTTACTACTATTTTGGTATTCACAGAATGCACTTACTACTTTTGGCATTCACAGAATGCACTTACTACTTTTGGCATTCACAGAATGCACTTACTACTTTTGGTATTCACAGAAGTTAGGATTTTGTCTTAAGTTTGTCTTAAGACAGACTTAAGACAGACTTAAGTTAGGATTTTGTCTTAAGTCTGTCTTAAGTCTGTCTTAAGTTTGTCTTAAGTCTGTCTTAAGTCTGTCTTAAGTTTGTCTTAAGACAAACTTAAGACAAAATCCTAACTTCTGTGAATACCAAAAGTAGTAAGTTCATTCTGTGAATGCCAAAAGTAGAAATTGCATTCTGTGAATACCAAAATAGTAGTAAGTTTAGGATTGAGTCTTAAGTTCATTCTGTGAATCGGCCCCATGTGAGTAATGCCCAGTGCACACTTCAACAAAGACCAGACCTCCTCTGTCTCCCTGGACAGGCCTAAACCTCATCAGCACAATGTGATTAGTAATATTAGGAAACACAGGTGATGTAATTGAAAAACGTGCACCCTTGCACCAGGGGGAAATGGCTTAAAATTACCAAGCAGAAATGAGGGCATATTTACCACACCCATGCACCAGGGAGAAGTGACTTAAAATTTCCAAGCAGACATGAGGGCGTATTTACCACACCCATGCACCAGGGGGAAGTGAGTTAAAATTGCCAAGCACACATGAAGACGTATTTACAAGGCCCTTGCACCAGAAAGAAGTGACTTGAAATGGCCAAGCACACATGAGGGTGTATTTACAAGACCCTTGCATCAGGGAGAAGTGACTTAAAATTACCAAGCACACATGAGGGTGTATTTACAAGGCCCTTGCACCACCATAAGGTGTGGCCTATGCAGAAGTATGATGGATTGTCTGTGTGCCATGGTAAAACCAAGAAATAACTAGGAGCAAAAAGGCAGGTCTGGCAGTCACAAAAGTTTGTTTGAGGTGAGGCCTACTCAGCGTTGCAGATTACATTTTGGCTTATTGAAGAGTACAGAAGACATAATACATGTGCAGGCCAACAGATGAAGTGAGTCATGTCCACTGCACACTTCAACAAAGACCGGACCTCCTCTGTCTCCCTGGACAGGCCTAAACATCATCAGTACAATGTGATTAGTAATGTTAGGAAACACAGGTGATGTAATTGAAAAACGTGCAAATATTTTTGCTCATTTCACAATCACATCACCTGTGTTTCCTCAGCTTAGGTATCTCATTGAGCAGATATATTCTAGCATATCCAAGAGTACGCAGAAGGTGAGGACTGTATGCAACAGTGCAATGTACATAATTCTCCGCCTATGACAATTACAGAAGCCTCAGCATATACATGCCCCCTAAACAGTCCTAAATGTATATCATTATTATCATAGTGACTATGAAACTCTAGCAGTACATATTGTGAAACATAAATGACTTCAAGAAACGACTTTTTAAACCGACAAACAAGCAAATTATTCTCCCATATTCATGTTGGGAAGTGAAATATTTATTTAAAAAAGCCAACCCCTTGTTGTACTTCAAATAAATGTGAAAAGTATTTCTTTTTTAAAAAAAACGATTTTCTGGTCATAATTTCAAAACACAGCACAGCTCCTATGTACAAGCACACCCTAGATGGCTTCCTTATTTTCTCCAATAACCATACTAATATCCCTCTAAATTAAAGGAATCTTTTCTCACCTTAGCACGATTTTTAAACACATCATGTAAGGAAATTAGTCTCCCAGATTCCTGGGAGAAGTACCTTAAAATTGTCTAGCGCACATAGAGGCGTATTTACAAGGCACATGCACCAGGGGAAAATTACTTAAATTTGCAAAGCACTCATGATGGTGTATTTACAAGAACCTTGCACCACCTTTAAAGTCACTTTTAAAATGGAGAAAATGACGTGAATGTGTCTCATAAGCCTTGTAAATATGCCCCCATGTTGAATATGTAACTCCTGCAAAACATATTGTGAAACCTAAATGACTTCAAGAAACGAGTTTTTAAACCAAGAAACAAGCAAATAATTCTCCCATATTCATGTTGGAAAGTGAAATATTTATTTAAAAAAGCACACCCCATGTTATCATTCTCATAAATGTAAAAAGCATGTTGTTTTCTTAAAAAACGATTTTCTGGTCATAATTTGAAAACACAGCACACCTCCTATGTACAAGCACACCCTGTCAGTACTAATACTTCACATTATCTATAATTATAATTTGTCAAAGAAGCAAAATCGTTTTTGAAAATAATAATGAAAACACTTGACGCAAAACAACATTTTAAATGTACAGCTAACTTCCTTATTTTCTCAATATACTATACTACTCTCTATCTAAATTAAATGATTTTTTTCTTACCTTAGCAAATGCTTTTTGAATTTCAAAACAGTCTCAGAAACACACCAATTTTTCTTTAGCCGAACAAAAGGTATGCACTCCAGAGGCTGAAACCAACAAAGGCACTGAAATGCTGATATTCATCACACATATCTCTCATGTCACCCAATCAAAACTCTTCCCTCACTTTTTTCAAATCAACACCCTTCCCCCCTCTGCCCTTTCTGGCCTTTTTCCATAGCAACTACCTCCTGCCAGACCTCTCATGTTTACAAGTTCACACAACAATGTTTCAAATGAACTCTGAACTCTCAGTACACCTGCTAATCCACTGCAATGTTTCTTAAACCATTCAAATTACATGTTTCAAAGAACACATCCATGCACCCTAACTTTCTGTTTTCAGCAATGGAAATCCACCAATCACTGCTACTGAATCATTAGCACACAAACTCCACATTTTTTTTTCTTTACACACTCCTACTGTTTCAACTGCCATTTCATTCCCACACTTCATCTGACTGCAGCAGAACCTCCTCTTGCCATGTTTTCTGTCTGGATTGTTGGACATAGTTGCATTCACTGGGCTCACAGGTATGCTGAAAACAGAAATTTACACAACCTCAATTTACAAAATGTGGAAATCAAATGGATTGGCCAAAGAGGATTGAGATGGTGAAAACCTTTTTACATTTGCCAAACCCTGACCTCATAATAGTACACTGTGGAGGAAATGATTTGGGCACTTTGACTGGGGTAGGTCTGGAAATGCTCTTAAAGGACACCTTTGAGCAATTAATGGCACTTTTCCCTCAAACTGCCTTGGTATATTCCAATATATGCCAAAGACAAAAATGGAGGTGGTCCAATCAAATTTCTCCACAAATTGAGAAAGCGAGGAAGCATGTAAATAAGTCTGTTTCAGCTTATATGAGAGACCATGGAATGGGTGCCATCTACAACAATAACTTGCGTTATTACATGCAAGATATCTACAGAGGAGATGGTGTGCACTTCTCAGATGAGGGCAACAGAGTTTTCATACAAAATTTAAGACTGTGTATTGGTACCTACTTATAAGTACCTAGAACTTACACAGAATCCAAAAGCTCTTTTCAGAGCTACCTTAACTATAATTACTCTTTTTAAATTTCGAATGTACCTTTTTTCACTAATTTTCACTTACGTTCCCTTCCCGGTTCGCTACCCGGTTCGCGTACCGGCAGCTAACCGCGCGAAAAATTCAAAAAATGTTTTTTTTCCGACATATATGAGCCTCCTCAGCCACCCTCAGAAAACATAGGGAGTCAGGATACATCTCCCATGCCCCCTTATACTCATTTCCCCACATTGTTTTTCCGCCATCTTATGATTAAATTCTACTGAAACACAAAATGGCGAACTCCCGTTACGCTACCGGTAAGCTACCCGGTTCGCGTACCGGGACGCGCCTCCACGGCGAAAAATCGCAATTTTTTTTTTTTTTTTTTGCCCCGCGGGGCACTTTAATATCCCCCTCATCAATCCTAGGAGGTCAGGAGGGGTCTACCTTGACCCCTTTCATTAAATTCCCCCTTCGTTTTTCTCCACCTCTTGTCTCTCGATCCTACCGAAAGACAAGATGGCGGCCGGCCCGGACTGTTTAGAATGTTGACAGACAACGGAGAGCCAATCAGCTTCGCTTCGCGAAGTTTCGTTACGCGTCAGGTACGCGAACCGGAGCGCTAACCGGAGCGCTGTTACAGATATATCTGTTTTTTAAAATCCACTGGAGCACATATATTGAGACATAGCAAAGGCACGTCGGGCAAACCATATCTAAAATTCTGCCAAGTTTCATGTAAATCCATTCAGCCGTTCGAGTTAAAAGTGATTCCAACCGCCCTATGGAAAAATGAATGGGAAAAACACGTTTTGGGACCCCCCTTTTTTCTCGGCCCCC
The DNA here is from genome assembly GCF_964263255.1 of Lissotriton vulgaris. Taxonomy (NCBI): domain Eukaryota; kingdom Metazoa; phylum Chordata; class Amphibia; order Caudata; family Salamandridae; genus Lissotriton; species Lissotriton vulgaris. The sequence continues at coordinate 5,639 of NW_028248139.1, read as the reverse complement.
CTTGACGAAACCCCCCCAAATTTTCAGGGGCTGCTCAGAAACAAAATGTGAAAATTTCAGCCAATTTCGTCCACAAACGCCAAAGTTATTTAACATAGAATTTTCGGAAATTCCATAGGAAAAAAATCCTAACTATATATACCTACTGGCGACCGCCAGTAGGTAATATATAAATATATGTGTGCAGAAACCTCCAGACGAACTGTAGGAAGAGGCCACGCGGGGAAATACCGTAGAAACATTTATTTGGACACGCAGGTAGGCATAATGCATTTCGACACCATTGTCTTCTTCAGATGCCACTGCTGTACTGCTCACCAGTCACATAGCTCCGCTTTTAAACGCCTCTGCAGATCTCCCATTGTTGATCGGAAGCACCTCCCCTGTCATGTGACCGCTCACATGCCATTTCGGTCTGTTGGCAGCACGTTGTTGTTTCTATCTTGCAGCAATGTTACTTGCATAACTTACTTAAGATGTCTGACATTAACCTTGTAGTGAAACATGTAGCAATTGATTAAACACCCTTGGATTGTATCCTGACTGGCGTTTCTGTGGCAGCTACTGAGAGCGTGTGTACGCAGCTGTTTGGAGCGAAGTTAATTTTCCGGCTTGCTCGTCCGGAGTACACGCCACTTCCCTAGGGGCCTCCGGCATACCCTCGGAGCTTTCTTCTTGGAAATATATATATAGCGTCAGGTGCTGGAATAATGTATTAAGCAGGAAGGAACATTTGTGAACAGAACATGCTGCAGTGCTGGGCGCTGAAGAAGGCTACAGATGCCGAAATGCATTCGCCGCCATTGCTGGATTGAGGAATAAACGTTCTGTCTGACCTGCAATCCCCTTGGCCTCCGCGTTCTTCTTTGAGGGATGTTTGTGTTATATATTCTGTGCCTGCCAGAGACACAGTACAGAAGGCTCCACTGCACCAAGAGTCTCAGAGATTTAACTGGCACCCAGCTGCTTGCAGCTACAAGACTGTATCGAGGGATCGATATTCTCCGAAGACCGCCAGAGGACCTGGATCTACGTTGGGGAGAGCGAGGTATTCTACCTCGGTGGTGCGTCTAGTCCGCATTGACTGCCCTGACCCAGCAGCTTGCCTTGGTATACTGGCTGCAGCGGCTATAAGGGGACTCAGGACAGCGACCGTTGACTTTCTTTCTTCCCGAGGCATTGAACCTTTCATCACCTACCTGTTAACCAGCGGGACCCACAGTCTACCTCATTCCCCCACGCCATCGACCCAGCTGTTCCGGTACAGTGCCCTCTGGGAGTTGAAGTCCAGCATGGTAACGGACTCAAACAGGATGTGTCGACCACATTAGGGGGAGGAGCGTCAGGTGCTGGAATAATGTATTAAGCAGGAAGGAACATTTGTGAACAGGACATGCTGCAGTGCTGGGTGCTGAAGAAGGCTACAGATGCCGAAATGCATTCGCCGCCATTGCTGAATTGAGGAATAAACGTGCTGACTGACCAGCAATCCCCTTGGCCTCCGCGTTCTTCTTTGAGGGATGTTTGTGTTATATATTCTGTGCCTGCCAGAGACACAGTACGGAAGGCTCCACTGCACCAAGAGTCTCAGAGATTTAACTGGCACCCAGCTGCTTGCAGCTACAAGACTGTATCGAGGGACCGATATTCTCCGAAGACCGCCAGAGGACCTGGATCTACGTTGGGGAAAGCGAGGTATTCTACCTCGGTGGGGCGTCTAGTCCGCATTGACTGCCCTGACCCGGCAGCTTGCCTTGGTACACTGGCTGCAGTGGCTATAAGGGGACTCAGGTTAGCGACCGTTGACTTTCTTTCTTCCCGAGGCATTGAACCTTTCATAACCTACCTGTTAACCAGTGAGACCCACAGTCTACCTCATTCCCCCACGCCATCGACCCAGCCGTGCCGGTACAGTGCCCTCTGGGAGTTGAAGTCCAGCATGGTAACGGACTCAAACAGGATGTGTCGACCACATTAGGGGGAGGAGCGTCAGGTGCTGGAATAATGTATTAAGCAGGAAGAACATTTGTGAACAGGACATGCTGCAGTGATGGGCGCTGAAGAAGGCTACAGATGCCGAAATGCATTCGCCGCCATTGCTGAATTGAGGAATAAACGTGCTGTCTGACCTGCAATCCCCTTGGCCTCCGCGTTCTTCTTTGAGGGATGTTTGTGTTATATATTCTGTGCCTGCCAGAGACACAGTACGGAAGGCTCCACTGCACCAAGAGTCTCGGAGATGTAACTGGCACCCAGCTGCTTGCAGCTACAAGACTGTATCGAGGGATCGATATTCTCCGAAGACCGCCAGAGGACCTGGATCTACGATGGGGAGAGTGAGATATTCTACCTCGGTGGGGCGTCTAGTCTGCATTGACTGCCCTGACCCAGCAGCTTGCCTTGGTACACTGGCTGCAGCGGCTATAAGGGGACTCAGGACAGCGACTGTTGACTTTCTTTCTTCCCGAGGCATTGAACCTTTTATCACCTACCTGTTAACCAGCGGGACCCACAGTCTACCTCATTCCCCCACGCCATCGACTCAGCCGTGCCGGTACAGTGCCCTCTGGGAGTTGAAGTCAGCATGGTAACGGACTCAAACAGGATGTGTCGACCACATTAGGGGGAGGAGCGTCAGGTGCTGGAATAATGTATTAAGCAGGAAGGAACATTTGTGAACAGGACATGCTGCAGTGCTGGGCGCTGAAGAAGGCTACAGATGCCGAAATGCATTCGCCGCCATTGCTGAATTGAGGAATAAACGTGCTGACTGACCTGCAATCCCCTTGGCCTCTGCGTTCTTCTTTGAGGGATGTTTGTGTTATATATTCTGTGCCTGCCAGAGACACAGTACGGAAGGCTCCACTGCACCAAGAGTCTCGGAGATTTAACTGGCACCCAGCTGCTTGCAGCTACAAGACTGTATCGAGGGATCGATATTCTCCGAAGACCGCCAGAGGACCTGGATCTACGTTGGGGAGAGTGAGGTATTCTTCCTCGGTGGGGCATCTAGTCCGCATTGACTGCCCTGACCCAGCAGCTTGCCTTGGTACACTGGCTGCAGCGGCTTTAAGGGGACTCAGGACAGCGACCGTTGACTTTCTTTCTTCCCGAGGCATTGAACCTTTCATCACCTACCTGTTAACCAGCGGGACCCACAGTCTACCTCATTCCCCCCCGCCATCGACCCAGCCATGCCGGTACAGTGCCCTCTGGGAGTTGAAGTCCAGCATGGTAACGGACTCAAACAGGATGTGTCGACCACATTAGGGGGAGGAGCGTCAGGTGCTGGAATAATGTATTAAGCAGGAAGGAACATTTGTGAACAGGACATGCTGCAGTGCTGGGCGCTGAAGACGGCTACAGATGCCGAAATGCATTTGCCGCCATTGCTGAATTGAGGAATAAACATGCTGTCTCACCTGCAATCCCCTTGGCCTCCGCGTTCTTCTTTGAGGGATGTTTGTGTTATATATTCTGTGCCTGCCAGAGACACAGTACGGAAGGCTCCACTGCACCAAGAGTCTCAGAGATTTAACTGGCACCCAGCTGCTTGCAGCTACAAGACTGTATCGAGGGATCGATATTCTCCGAAGACCGCCAGAGGACCTGGATCTACGTTGGGGAGAGCGAGGTATTCTACCTCGGTGGGGCGTCTAGTCCGCATTGACTGCCCTGACCCAGCAGCTTGCCTTGGTACACTGGCTGCAGCGGCTATAAGGGGACTCAGGACAGCGACCGTTGACTTTCTTTCTTCCCGAGGCATTGAACCTTTCATAACCTACCTGTTAACCAGCGGGACCCACAGTCTACCTCATTCCCCCACGCCATCGACCCAGCCGTGCCGGTACAGTGCCCTCTGGGAGTTGAAGTCCAGCATGGTAACGGACTCAAACAGAATGTCGACCACATTAGGGGGAGGAGCGTCAGGTGCTGGAATAATGTATTAAGCAGGAAGGAACATTTGTGAACAGGACATGCTGCAGTGCTGGGCGCTGAAGAAGGCTAGAGATGCCGAAATGCATTCGCCGCCATTGCTGAATTGAGGAATAAATGTGCTGTCTGACCTGCAATCCCCTTGGCCTCCGCGTTCTTCTTTGAGGGATGTTTGTGTTATATATTCTGTGCCTGCCAGAGACACAGTACGGAAGGCTCCACTGCACCAAGAGTCTCGGAGATTTACCTGGCACCCAGCTGCTTGCAGCTACAAGACTGTATTGAGGGATTGATATTCTCCGAAGACCGCCAGAGGACCTGGATCTACGTTGGGGAGAGCGAGGTATTCTACCTCGGTGGGGCTTCTAGTCTGCATTGACTGCCCTGACCCAGCAGCTTGCCTTGGTACACTGGCTGCAGCGCCTATAAGGGGACTCAGGACAGCGACCGTTGACTTTCTTTCTTCCCGAGGCATTGAACCTTTCATCACCTACCTGTTAACCAGCGGGAACCACAGTCTACCTCATTCCCCCCGCCCTCGACCCAGCCATGCCGGTACAGTGCCCTCTGGGAGTTGAAGTCCAGCATGGTAACGGACTCAAACAGGATGTGTCGACCACATTAGGGGGAGGAGCGTCAGGTGCTGGAATAATGTATTAAGCAGGAAGGAACATTTGTGAACAGGACATGCTGCAGTGCTGGGCGCTGAAGACGGCTACAGATGCCGAAATGCATTTGCCGCCATTGCTGAATTGAGGAATAAACGTGCTGTCTGACCTGCAATCCCCTTGGCCTCCGCGTTCTTCTTTGAGGGATGTTTGTGTTATATATTCTGTGCCTGCCAGAGACACAGTACAGAAGGCTCCACTGCACCAAGAGTCTCGGAGATTTAACTGGCACCCAGCTACTTGCAGCTACAAGACTGTATTGAGGGATCAATATTCTCCGAAGACCGCCAGAGGACCTGGATCTACGTTGGGGAGAGCGAGGTATTCTACCTCGGTGGGGCGTCTAGTCCGCATTGACTGCCCTGACCCAGCAGCTTCCCTTGGTACACTGGCTGCAGCAGCTATAAGGGGACTCAGGACAGCGACTGTTGACTTTCTTTCTTCCCGAGGCATTGAACCTTTCATCACCTACCTGTTAACCAGCGGGACCCGCAGTCTACCTCATTCCCCCACGCCATCGACCCAGCCGTGCCGGTACAGTGCCCTCTGGGAGTTGAAGTCCAGCATGGTAACGGACTCAAACAGGATGTGTCGACCACATTAGGGGGAGGAGCGTCAGGTGCTGGAATAATGTATTAAGCAGGAAGGAACATTTGTGAACAGGACATGCTGCAGTGCTGGGCGCTGAAGAAGGCTACAGATGCCGAAATGCATTCGCCGCCATTGCTGAATTGAGGAATAAACGTGCTGTCTGACCTGCAATCCCCTTGACCTCTGCGTTCTTCTTTGAGGGATGTTTGTGTTATATATTCTGTGCCTGCCAGAGACACAGTACGGAAGGCTCCACTGCACCAAGAGTCTCGGAGATTTAACTGGCACCCAGCTGCTTGCAGCTACAAGACTGTATCGAGGGATCGATATTCTCCGAAGACAGCCAGAGGACCTGGATCTACGTTGGGGAGAGTGAGGTATTCTACTATATATATATATATATAGGAAAAGATGTGCAAAATTGTGGAGGTTTTGACCATCATG
>NW_028248138.1:0-10981 GCF_964263255.1 Lissotriton vulgaris | reverse complement strand
GAGTGAGCTGGCGTATGGTTTCGTCGGGCATTCACGGGCATAATGGCCTGCATGACCACAATATAAGCACAAGTTCAGATCCCGCCTTCTCTTTTTCTCATCAAAGGTTAAGGGGCCTCTGATTCCCCCAATCTCCATAGGCTCAGTTCCTGGTTTAGGGTCACTAGAGGTCTTCACCCATATAGCACGAGACGACTGGAAACGACTCCGCTCCCCACGTCTTTCCAGCATCCTATGGTTCAGCCTCACTACCAAATCAATGAAGGCTGCACATTCTAATGGAGGGTCCACTACCTGTGACACAATATCCTTTAAATCCTCTGCCAGCGGGGGAGGAGCCAAGATGGCGGTCGGAACGGACGTGTGGGCTCCCGGCTCCGCAACCCGCCTGCTTTCAGACTAAAATCCTGCTGTTTACGCTTGCCTGCACCGTCTTTCTCCGAGGCCACGGACACACTGTGATTAATGGCGTTCTCCTGAGGTCTCTCCCGGCTGGATTTATTGGGAACTCGTGGCGTTTGCCGACCTCCGGCGCAGCCTCTGGGACCTGCCCCGATGTGCGCTGCCGGTCGCCGCTGGATTTGGTCGGTGAGACTGGCTGTGGCAGAGCCGATCCCTTTGGGAGTGTATTGACTACAGTACTGGGCTGAATGATCTTAATTCTTTGATGCGACCCCGATTGACGGCTGAGCGTTTATTTGATGGACTGGAGCTGTGCAGGCGACACTTTCCTTTGTTCAGGTGCGGGCAGCCGAGACTGACTCCATCTTTGACCGTCTTCATCGCCGTGAACGCCCGCACCCACAGCGAGCGAGGAGGCTCTCGCTCCGCTCAGCCCCCAGTCTCTGAGCCGAGCTACCTTGAGTGGCCCTATTTGCTGCCTCAATTGGTGCTGTGGTCGCTCCCCGTTCCTTACTCCATTGTGGGTGGTCTGGACGGATGGTAATGGCGCCTGCATATCGGAATGGACACATCGTGGCTCCCCTGTTTTCCACTTCTGCCGCCCTGCCTGTCCCAGATTTCGAGGCTGTTCTGAGGGCGCCACTGAGCAGCGCTGCTCGGCCAGTGCTGCGACGGGACCTGACTTATGGCGATATCCTGATGGCCCTCACGGATCTGAGGGCGGCATGGCTAGGGAACGCCCGAGAACTGGAGTGGAAGATCGGTAATGCTATTTCTGGCGTGGAACAACTACGGCTGACTGATCCCCTGCTGCCCCTCACTTCTCCCGGGGCGGATACAGTGTTGCAGCGTGAGGATCCGGAGGGTTGCTCTATCCCTGGCTACAGTGTTGAGTGTTTACTACTTGCCGAAGCTACTGTTACAGAGTCTCTCTCCACACCGACAACTGAGACTCTGCCTGTACAATTGCGGTCACCGTCCCTTTTACATCATCGGAGTGTATGCCATCCTGGGTCAAAAGGAGAATCCGTCACTTGGGGCGCTGCACTGGCGGGAGCCCGGGGACACCCCTTTCTTCTTCCCCTGCTTCTCTTATGTCGAGAGCGGCCATCTTGCTCCTTTGTCCGGTCTGAAGTGCGCCTACAGCAGCGGCTGTGCCTGGTGAGATTTCGACGTTCAGGACAGGGCTGATGACTCTTCCCTCGCTGGTTCAGATTGATTGCCTGGTTGCGACATCGGACTGCCACACTTGTATTGATCACGTACTATACGCAATTGTCACCCATTTCCGATTGTGAATTTTGTTCTGCGTGTTGGCCTCCTCTCTATTTTAAGCCGCAATTATTGTGCTTGCTTATTTCTGTTTCTTTTGTATGGGGTGGCTGTTTTTGCGGGCTAGTGGTTCAGGAGCGAATGTTATGATTGAGGGTTATAGACCTTGTACCTGTTCAGTTGAGGGGATCCGGACTGGAACGCTCATTTGATAAGTATAAGATTTCTCCTTGTGCTATCCCTCCTCGTTGGTGACTGCTCGCGGGCGCTGTTGCTATTTGTCTTGCCCGTGGTTCGCATGTGGGGTGAAACTTTCCTTGATTATTTTACCCAAGGTAGGGCGACAGGGGGGGCAGCGCTCTGGATCGCTATCGTTACATTTGACTGGTGGGGTTCATTTTGTGTTCTGGGACCTTCTGTTACTTTCCTTTGATGTGCGGCCATGTTGGTGCTTTGTCCTGGTGGGGGCGGGCCTTCTTCATGTGCTTCTCTTCTGGGTCTGTCTGAGGTCGGGTCGGGGCTAGGTTCTCCTCGGATTGTCGGTTGCTGGGCGGGTGGGACCGGGATTGGAAGTTGTACATTCTTGTTTAGGTCGCACAAGTTATAATGTCTTTCCCTAGCGCCTTTGTATTCATATTTGGTTTTCAATGACTGCAAATTGTATGGGGCCTGGGTTTCTGACTGGGGTACTGGGAATGGCTTGGTTGGCTCCTCCTCCCGCTTCACTCGTGGGGTTTTTGAGGGTTGTAGATTAGGGTGGCCTTTTCTCACTCTCTATATTTCATGGTAACGCTTTTATTATTTTTCCTCTTTTTCTTTCTTCTTCCTTTGCTTGAACTATATTTCGGGTTCTTTATGGGGCGACAGGCACATTGTCGGGGGGGGTAGGCCGTAGCCTCCGCGTTGGTGCAGGGTGGGGGGGTAGATTTTAATTTTGTATTTGGTTTCTATGGGCCTTTTTTCTTCTTTTTCTGCGCTTTCTTATACTGTTTTCCTTTCTGGGTCTGTGATGGAGGATGGTTGGGAGTGGGTGGCATTGGGAGCGGCACGAAATTGGCTTCTGCTGTCCGCTTTGTCTTTCCTATTGCCCTGTCGCTTTGACGAAGAGCGCTACGTACTTGATATTATTTTTATTGTTGCCTACTCATGTGGACTTAATGTACGGACTCGGATATCCTTTATACCTATCCTTTATTGCCTTTATTTCATTTAAAACTTTAAAATTTGACCTCACTGATCCTTCCTCCTGGCGGCATGCCCTTTCCAGTGTAACCGTTATTAATAGTTGTTGTACCACTCGATGCCGTCGGGAGGCTGTAATGTTGACACCTGTGCTCATACGTATAGCGGCCGGCCGGATGGTTGTAGGCCCGTATTTGTTATTCTGCAACATGTACAATAAAGGTCTTCAAAAATTTAAAAAAAAAAAAAAAAAAAATCCTCTGCCAGCCCCTGATAAAACAGTGAAGTTTTTTTTCTGCTGGCCATTGGGTTTCAGAGACCAAACGATTAAATGTGGCAATATAACTCAACAAGTCTTGTTTACCTTGCCGCATGTTTAGCGAACAGGCTTCTCATCTGCTCCTTAAAAGCCAAATAATCATACAACACCTTTTTGTTTTTTTTTAAATTTGTTTTTATTGCAGAATTAGAAACCATTGCATACAATAAATCAACCAGCACACTCATGGTGTCCCCCCGCATAGTTCGAATAACATAGTGTATACACAGCCATTCAGCCCGTATCCCAGGGGGCCGGGCGGCATAACGTTCCAGATTGCCAGTAAGACATCACAGTGCGCATCCCTGAGGGACAATGGTCGAAAACCGTTCATGTATCTGCATTTTACCCCACCAACCCCTAACTCAACCCCAACACCGTCCAACACAAGCTAACAGCCCAATCTTGTGGTGATACCGCGATCCCGCCCCCCAGACCCTGTGGGGTCCTGTCGCGACAGAGCCATGTGTCCCCGCCCCTGCTCCGCTATCTGTATATGCTCCACAACCGTAGAGGCGGTCACGGCCCAGTAGTTCCTCCGTTCCCAACCCGGATCCCGGTGTATAACCCTCCCCTCAACAGCCCTAAAACAACACCCGCGCCCTCCCCCCCTGCAACCGCTAATGATGTGTGCCGTGTCCCTAACTCCGGTATGGGTTCCGCTACAGATCCATTTATACCTCCACCCTCGTAAGCCTCGCAGTGTCCTCATGCCTCAACCAGTCAATCCTCATCGTCCACCAGGGAGTCACGCAGGGCTTGCACTACCAGTTCCCACGCCCGTGCTGATTCCAGGCTCTTTTCGTTGTCAAGCTTGACTGCTTGTCTCATACGGAGCACACTCTCGCATTCAGACCACCTTAGCAATTCATTCATCCACCTCCTCACCGACGGCCCCTCCCTGGACTTCCAGTGCCAGGTGATCTCCCTTTGCGCCAATATCAGCCCCAGGTCTATAAATGTGCTTGTCACCTTAGTGTTTTTTGTATGTGGGAACCAGAGCAACAAGCACGCCGCCATATCAAACTCCACCTCCCTATCGGTCACTGCGTTGAGGAGTTCCCCAACCTCCACCCAGTAATCCTCCAGTTTCGGGCAGCCCCATAACAGATGATCCAGATCCGCCTCCGACGCCATGCATCTCGGACACCGCGCCTCCTGTACCTGAAAGTATCGTTTGATTTTCTCCGGCGTCAAATAGGCCCTATGTAAGACATAAAAGTGCACCTGCTTAAAGCGCGCGTTCCTCGTGCCCTTCCAAGTACGCTTAAGGATATGACCCCACACCGTGTCCGGAATGGGCCTGCCTATGCTCACCTCCCATTTCGCTTTCAGGCCCAAGAGCGGTTCCAATCCCTCATGCAACATCCTATTATGGAGGCAGGTCACCGCTTTAAAGGTGCCGGCGGCCATCACTACATACTGGCTAGCCATAGTCGTGCCCGGTTCGATGAGCCCCTCTCGCCAATGCTTCTGCATGGCCGCCACCACAGCCGCATGCAGGAGGAAGCTCCCTTCCGGCAGCCCAAACTGTTCTTGTAGCGTGCGGAAGGGTACCAACGTACCATCAACGTACAAGTCCCCCACCACTTGCAGTCCCAGCTCCTCCCACTCCGCCAATGGTGACCAGTCGCCCCCATGCGGGAGCGCAGTCAGCATGCCTATCGGTATCTCCAGGGCATACGGCCGGGCCGCCTTCGCCCTTCTCAGGCTCCTCTGCCAACACAGCCTGAGCGTCCGCTCCTCCATAGTAAGGCCTCGCAAGTCCAGTTTCTGCTGCATAATGATATAGGCCAAGACATGGCGCTGTATCCCCTGCTCTCGGTCACATTCCGGTCCTCTAAACACCCTAGCCACATGCTGTGTGAGAACCTGAAGCTGCGCGGCCAAATAATACAACTCAAAGTCCGGGACGGCCATCCCCCCCTCAAGCTTAGGACGGAGCAGCGTGTTAAGTGCCACTCTACGGCGGCCGTGCCCCCACAGGAAGTCAATGATCATCGTCCGCAGATCCCTGAAGACCCTCTGGGGAATCCAAACGGGCAGCGTGCGAAAATAGTACAAGAGCCGCGGAAGCGCCACCATCTTCAGCAGAGCCACCCTACCCAACACCGACAGGGGGAGGGACGCCCAAAAAGACATGCAACCTCTCAGGACCCGTACACACCGCCCAATATTGCCCTCTAATAAGTCCGCTACCTCGTGGTGGATACGGACTCCCAGATAAGTAAAACAAGATGGCTCCCAGACCGCCCCTATATCACGTGCGGGGCAGGGCGTGGTCGCTCTAAGCGGGAAGACACACGTCTTTGTCCAATTAACCCTGAGGCCCGAGAACCGGCCAAACTCAGACAGCATCTCCATCGCTCCTTCCAGAGCCCGGTCCGTATCCTCCATATATAGTAGTAAATCATCCGCGTACAATGATATGTAGTGCAGCTGGCCACCTCTCGCAATCCCTGCGTACATGTCTCCCGACCTGGCTCGTGCCGCTAGTGGTTCCATCGCCAGTGCAAACAGGAGAGGAGAAAGGGAGCACCCCTGTCTCGTCCCCCTACCAACAGGATAAGCCGCTGATACCAGATTGCCCAGTCGTACTTGCGCCGTCGCCGAGGAGTATAACACCTTCGTCCATTTGCGAAACCCTTCACCTATGCCGAACTTCACTAGGACTTCATCCAAATACACCCATTCCAAACTATCAAAAGCCTTCTCAATGTCCACAGACAGCACCGCCTGGGTGCCGTCCGTTTCCACCGTGCCATCCAGTACCCCTATCAGACGGCGAATATTTAATGCCGTACTCCTCGTGGGGATAAACCCCGCTTGGTCCCTGTGCACCAGGCAGGTCATGTGTGGGGCCAACCTGGCGGCCAAGATCCGGCTTAGTATCTTATAGTCCACCGTCAGCATGGACAGGGGCCTGTAAGACCTCACATCAGTCGCTTCCCTGCCAGGCTTCAGCAACGGCACTATCAATGCCTCCCTCAGCGATCCAGGCAAATTCCCTAGCCTGTGGGCCTCCTCATACACCACCATTAGTCTGGGCGCCAAGCTATCAGCATACTTCTGGTAGAATTCTATGGGCAGGCCATCCACCCCGGGTGTCTTATTCCTCGCCATGTGTTTAATGGCCGCCCGAATCTCGGCCAGCGTGACAGGTCCTCCCAAGTCCTTCGCATCGTCATCATCAAGCACCGGAAGCTGCACTGACTCCAAATATTCCGCTACTTCGGATGTCCCCACTCCTAACTGACTCTCGTACAACTCAGCATAGTAAGACCTAAAGCACTCCAGTACCGCCGTTTGGGAGTAGACCGTCTCCCCCAGATCATTTTTGATGCTCAAGAACGGGCAGCCTCTGAGTTCAGGATTAGCGAGTCTAGCCAGTAACGTGCCCACCTTATCCCTCTCATCATGAGCTCAAATGGCATATTGTCTATAGTCATAGCTCCGTAACCGTTCGGTTTCGGTGGCCACCACCTCTTTAGCTTCCAGCAGCCGGGTCTGTAGATCCGGCCGGTTCGGCCTACGCCGCTCCAAATCCCTCAATTTCTCCTCCGCACTGGCAAGCGCACTCAGCACCAATGTTCGGGCATTCGAGAACCGCCCCAAGCATACTCCTCCCACCACCACTTTCATAGCGTCCCATTCAGTGGACCTACAGGAAGCTGTCCCCTCATTCTCGCCAAAATACTGATCTATGCCCCGCTGGACTGCGTCACCGAACACCGAGTCCTCCAGGGTGTCGGGCCGGAGCCGCCATGTTGGAATCGCAGAGCGTGCTCTCTGCCATTGGATATGCATCAGCAAAGGATTATGATCCGATATGGTCCTGGCCAGATACTCCGTATGGGAGACCAATGGGGCTAAGGACCCGCTGCACAATACCGAATCTATCCTCACATGCAAGGCGTGGAGGGCTGAAAAAAAGGAATAGTCCCTACTATCCCGGTGCTGTTGCCGCCACACATCCAGCAATCCCCATCTTTCCTGCCAATCCTTCCTGTGTGCGGCTAACTTACGTACAGGGGAATCAACGAGTGGCGGGTGGGATCTATCCAAGGCCACATCTGTGATCGAGTTAAAGTCCCCCCCCCCAGTATCAGAGGCCCCGCTAAGAAAGAGGCCAAGGAGCTGGATAGACCATCAAAGAAGCGGGCCTGATCAACATTTGGGGCGTAAATGCAGCTGAATACCACATCCCGGCCATACAACCTCCCCTCCACCGCCACATAGCTGCCCTCAGGATCCACCACTTGATTCAGCACCTGGAACGGTATCCCCGCCCGCACCCATATCAGTACCCCTCTAGCAAACGCGGAGTAAGTAGTGCCAAAGACCTGACCCCGCCACCTCTTCTGTAGTGCAATGCATTCCTGTTTCGTGAGATGAGTCTCCTGCAACATGGCACCCTGAACCCCCCCGCCGCACCAAATAAGCATGCACTTTATGACGTTTGACCATAGTTCGCAGTCCTCCGACATTCCACGTAAGGCATTTCAAGTTAGGTAACGTCCCCATACCAACATTGAGCAATCCAGTTCAGGTATAGCCCTTCCATGCCCACATCACAGCGGTTGCCCCCCCCTAAACAAACCAAAAGAAAAACACCCCAACCCCCACTCCCCAGGACAGAGCCTACAAACCCAGTGTGAGCTCCAATCCAAACCTCAAACAGCACACACATCCGACTAACCTGTGGTCGCCACCACAGAAGGCCTTAAGGGCCCTGAGGGGGTGAGTTACCGCCGACCCCGGGCAGGCGGAGCCCGCGCCCCGCGCCTTCCATCCCGCAGATCTGATGCTGCACCCTACCAGGCGACCCACCAAGCGCCAACAGGATGCCACCCTACCAGACACTGTGTCCCAAATCCCATAGAAGAAGCAGCCATGAAAAATCTCATCAGAGGTTTGGGGGGTGACCACCGGCCCCTTCAAGCTCTCCGCCTCCGAATATTCCTCTCCAGTCCTGCCACCATCTTCTCCAGAGTCCGTTGCCACCAAGTCACTCTCCCGCTGTGACCTCGTAATGGCCGCCGTCGCTGCCAGCGCCCCTTTCTTGTCCGCTGCCATTTGGGCCTCTCGTTTCTTTCGTTGAAGCTTAGTGCGGGAGCGAATCCTCTGTGATTTCCGGACCTTGGGCGGGTTAGGCTTCGCACGTTGACTCTTGCCATTCCTGTCCGTGCCAGCTCGGTATGATTCCAGCCACAGCCACACTTCATCCGGGGTTTGAAAAAAATGAGTAGCCCCATCCAGGATTATCCGCAGCTTGGCCGGGAAGAGCAAGGAATATTGGATGCCTCCTCCCGCAGCTCCTTTTTCACCGCCAAAAAGGATGCCCTATTCTTCTGGACCACCTGGGTATAGTCCGGGAAGATCGTGACCCGGCTGTTCTCCACCTCATATGGGCCCGAGGCCCGAGCTTTCTGTATGAGGAGGTCCCGATACTTGTAATGAAGGAGCTTCACCACCATCGGACTGGGGGGGCGGCCAAGCACCGGCGGTCGAGCAGGCACCCTGTGTGCCCGCTCCAATGTAAAGACGGGAGTGAGACCCTCCGGTGCCACCACTGTCCGGAACCATTCCTCCATGTAGGCCACCGCATCCTCCCCCTCAATTCTTTCCGGCAGGCCAACGACCCGCACGTTGTTCCGCCTATTGCGGCTTTCAGCATCTTCCGCTCGCCGCTCCAGTGAGTCCAGCCGGGCCAAAATATCCGTTATCTTGTGCTCCGCAGTCACCACCGCCGGTTTCAGGTCCAGCAACAGCTGTTCATGGTCCTTAACCTTGTCCGCCAACTTAGCGTGATCCGCTCTCAGGAGCCCCAGCCCCGTGGCGACCTGCGCAATGTCCTGCTGCAATGCCTCCTTGGTCGAGGTGATAGCATCCAGAATAGCATCCAGGCGCCGATTCAATCTCTGCTCCTGATCCATCATCGGCGGGGAGGCCTCGCCAACCTGGGATAGCGCGGTCGAATCCTCCCGGCTCTGCCCGGTGGTGCCCGCTCCACTCTCAGCCGCCATCTTAGGTGTCTCCGTCGCAGCTACACGGGCAGGCCGGACCTCACCAGGTCCCGATAATCTCTGTCCAGGAGACGTGCGCCCCACCAGCGAACGTGATAGAAAGCCTCTGCTACGCCCGTCACACCAGGGATCAAAAATTTTAGCTCCGACTTCCCCACTGTCGCCAGGTCCGGGGTGGAGGGGGGGGGGAAGTAGAGATGAGTGCGGCCCCCAGTGATCCAGTCCAACGGTGACCACCAACCTCCCCCACTCCCCAGGTCCGTGCCAGCAGATCCTGCAACTCCGATCTCGTACGGGCGGGCCACCCCGATAGCCGATGCCAACTCCGCTCAGTTTCGGTTCAGAGATCATCGACCGTCGCCGCCGCCATTTTCCTCACACTCCGGGCAACACCTCGGGCGTCGTCTGACTAGGTCTCCATGGGTCTTACGGGCCCCGAAGAGGGCTCCTTCGTTCATTAGTGGTTCCCCAACACTTCGCAGACATGTTGCGCCGACCAGGGGTCGCCTCAGGCACGATCTTCAGGAGAAATAGCGGGACCCTGCGCGGAGCTGCAAGCTCACGCCGCCATCCCGATCGGCGTCCAAACCACGCCTCCCCATAATCATACAACACCTTATCGTCACTGTCAACCAAAAGGCACTGCCCACAATGCAGCAGTACCAACCAGATAGGAGATGATGAATGCCACCTTGGCGGAATCATCCCGAAAAGCATTCGGCCTCACATAAAGTGCAAGTGACATTGGTTCATGAACGTGCTGAATTTGTTACAGTCCCCTGAGAACCGTTGAGGAGCAGCCAATGGGACAGGAACAGGGGTTGTGACAGACACTGATATGGGAGTTCTTCCACTTGCTCCCTGCCCTGTACCCCTCTCAAAGTGAAAAGCTGCGGGCTGGATAACGGGATCCTGTCCTCTAGTTTGATCTCTACCTCTCATAACACTAAGTTCCTGTCGTACCCCCAAACTCTCCTGTCGTAAATCCTGAACCTGGGACTGCAAGGAATGAATGGCCCCCATAAGATCCTGTAAGGTGGGATTACTCTCCTCGGCCATCTCCTGACCAACCTCATTCAACATCGCCCAGGCAGTATTTTAATTCATGGGCTTGGTTTTCTGTCACCTTGACCCATCCAACTGTGCCCAATACTGCGGAGGCGATGATGATCCCTATCCCCTGCTCACACCCTAGTAGAGCGCACTGGATATACATGCAGGGCACTAACAACCAGCGCGCAAGAAGAGGGAGTGGGAAAAGGGAAAAAATAACACTGGACTTCCAGGTAGGTGATCCCTTCAGCTCATCGATTAAACCCAATGTAAGGACACCTGAAGCAGGAGAGAAAAGAAAACACAAAAGGCTTACTAGACACAGCACTAATAACACAAATTCCTACTACTAGTTGTTCTATCTGTAACTATGTACAAAAAATCAGAGTCCCCTGGACACAATACAAACCCCTCTTACCAAGGTTCTGTGGGTGGACGCTGTATCTGTGTTTTGGCAGAGTTCCAAAAACGTCTCCAAGGGTTCAGGTAAGTTGTGCTGAAATCCACTAGGATCCTACACACAAAGACAACATATAGTCCCAACAGAATAATTGACCAGCTATCCAAAAAGTAAAAAAAAGGGGAAAAAATCGAAAGACTGAAAAAACCCCTCTTGTTTGCAGGATAATTACGTAGTTCCTGAAAGGGTCGAAGTCCAGCAAAATTCCCACCTATTCTAACTAACTACGGGGAAAACAAGCAAACGGAAGGCATGCGGTCTTCACTC